>NW_022872816.1:0-35000 GCF_900324465.2 Anabas testudineus | reverse complement strand
AGAAAAGTGAGGCTAAAAAGAATTAACGTCTTGGAGCCACAGTACAAACAGGACAATGTCTATGGTTGGTATGTGGGTGAAGATTATGGAAAAGTCTAAACTTATTAACGTATTTTCCGCATTATAAGGCGCACCTTCAATGAATTGCCTATTTTAAAACTTTTTTCATATATAAGGCGCATAGAATAGACGCTACAGTAGAGGCTGGGGTTAGTTATGCAACATTAGATCGAGCTGCGCTAAAGGGAATGTCTACAAAAGAGTCAGATAGGTCGGTCAAACTTTATTAATAGATTACAAACCAGCGTTCTGACAACTCCGTTCACTCCCAAAATGATGTTGATGATGTGCTCTGGCCGTGTCATGCCTTTCAGTTCAAGTGATAAATGAATAACAATAAGTTGTGACAAAGGCAGCTAAAAAGTATTATAGTATTAAAATTTATCAGAGTGAGAGTTGTGTATTTTAGTTGATCTTTGTTAAGATAACTAGTTGCAGAGTGAGCGCTCTTTCCACTCTCTGTTCAATAGAACAGCTTTGACGTATTTTCTCCGTCGGTAAATTAAACTAGTTTAGTTTCCACAGTAAAACGAACTGGTTCATGTCTATGCTGAGTGTGCTTTATACGTTTGTGTCTTGGAAAGCATTTGTCTTTGTAAATATTAACATGTTTATTGTCATTAGAAGTTTGTTAGTTGTTACCTGTTACATGTGATAAATTACATGTGTGTGTTATTGTAATTAGCTTAATTCAAGTCAAGCTAGCGTGTGCGAGTGTAACATACCAAATGTGTAACGATGTGTATTATTTGTTAATTTAGTTTCTTTCAGTTTCATAAAGAGAAGATAGGATAAATGTAGTAATGTAATGTTAAATTCTCTGGCTGCTGGTCTATTCTGTTCTCCTGCTGACTGATCGACTTGAGTTTAAACTCTGCGTCGTAAGCGTGTCTCTTAATAGGAGCCACAAACACACAAATGGAAATGAAACGGCACGCTACGCAAAGTCATATATCCCAGCATGCACCGCGCGCTACTTCTTCTACGAGGGAAAATGGAGTCGGCGGCTGCTCACCGTACTTGCGAGACCTGTTGCGGTTCAATATTGATCCATATATAAGGCGCACCGGATTATAAGGCGCACTGACGGCTTTTGAGAAAATTGAAGGCTCTTAGGCCCTTATAGTGCGGAAAATACGGTACTTTAAAATAAACTGATAAAAACAAGGATGTAAGATCACAAGTCACAGTAAAGGCATTAAACATTAAAGAACTTAACCAATCAATCACGATAGTGATTTGATTACCTTCTGTTACGACCACGTTGTATGTGTCCTGAGAGCACAGACCCCAGTAAACCCGGAGGCACAACATTTGCTTTATCAGTGGGACTTTTAACACGAACCCAGTGGACACATGTTGTGGAGGTCAACGTCTGTAATCTGGTGCAAACCCTGAGAGAAATTCAGCTCAGTTCCAACAATAACTCAGGGCTCCACACAGGGTCAGATGATATTACAGGTATTAAAGGCTTGAATGGAGCCAACAGTGAGGCTTGATGAAATAATAATAATTGATGCAGTGGCAAGAAAAGTATGTGAACCTTTTGGAATTTCGTTTTCTACATTAATTTCTCATAAAACATGATTTAATCTTTATCTTCATCAAATGTTTTAACAAATATAATGAGCCTAAAATAATTATAAATAAAAGATCTTACGTGTCTTTATTAAGAACAACCATAAAAAGTAAGTGAACCCCCGGATAATGACTGTCCAGCCGTCTGAGCGTTAGTCTGGTTAAAACAAGAGTCAAACACATCACTGAAGTCTGGTTGTCAATGACACATATTTAAAAAATGTGATGAACCTCTAAGAGTTAAATCGTGACTTTATGAAGACAAACTTTGAGAAATTTTAACTGTTGCACTTTGATCAGTTTTGTTAAACTGCAGTTTTCATAAACAGCAACATGACTTTAAACTTCACTTCATGGGAGCTGTCAAAAGAAGCACATGAAAAGTGAGTTCACCAAAATCCTTTCAAGTGCAGAAAAGAATTTCATCATAAAAACAGTGCGTATTGTAGGAATTTTTCTGCTTTTGTGTAGAGGAGTGTGCTCAGTCTGCAGCAGCACTCGCTTCCTCCATGCCACATGACAAGATGTAACCACCAGGACAAAGTGGAACTGGAGTGTGAAATTACTCTTCGCTTATAATTCATCCACCTCCATTGATCATCGTATTGAGTTGGTTTTAGATCAGTAAATGTGAAAATCCTTTCCTGCTGCACACACTGTATGGGAAGCCGTGTCAAAGCTGATTGATTGTTCTACCTGAAAGTTAATTTAACACAATCGAGTTGTTCGCTCGACACCTACTGTATGAGAAAAGCAGTCTTTATTCTTCAGACTGTCAAACAGTGATCTGAAATCCAGTAATATTCAGCAGCTCTGCTTTGATGGTTTTTGCTTTTAAAGAACCTTTGTAGAAAAGAGACGTTTGAAGGGATTTCGGATGTAAATATATATTACATTAATACATTAAATACAAAATTTAAGATTTTCTACTCAACCATCTGGTGCACGTGAAGCTTTTTTGTGACCAGGAGGAGAGAAGCCAGGTTGACAGTGACGAGGGCTTCAGAGAGTACAACCCAGAGGAAGAAGACTAAACTAGAGTTGTGGTGTAATTTGGTTCAAGAATTTAAAATTTGTCGTCCTCACCTGAGAACAGGTCAGTTTCCAAGTGAAATGCAGACGTGAGTCCCACACCATAAAACAACAGCAGCTCACAGTCAACACGATAAGTTGGCACTAATCAGCGCCTGCCACTCATTTACAAACCAAGCCTTGATATCACTGTTGCTGAGTGTTGGTTTTAGGGGACAGCGAACATTCAAGCAGTTCGGGCCAACAAACCATCAGAGTCTGCGTGATGCCCACTAATGTGTGATCACATTTATGTGAATATTAATGGATGATGTGGTGTTTTTCTGTAAAGACCTATTTTCTTACAAAGGGTTATGTGGTATAGTGACGAGGCAATGTTATATTTTTTACGACAGTAGGTGACAGTGTGAGACTTTGGTTTATGTTAAAGACCGTAGCCTCTAGCGTGTCTCCCGCCGTCTTTCTCATAATGGCGGAGAGCTCAGCAAAGGAAAGCCACGTCTCCCTGTTTCATCAATTCTTTCCTGTATTTCAGGATATGTAGAGCTGCTTACAGGTGCTGCAACCTGGTACCTGTAACATATGGTTTAAAGAGCAGCACGTGATGCGACTTCATGACACTCTGGCACTGTCTTTTCAGAGCTACTTGAGAAAATGTCACCTCTGTAATACAGTTAGGTTTTTCCCTGTTGTTTTCTATTAATAAATCCTACCGGTCAGTTTTGACTGGAAACACAGAAGTTGTTATTCTGTGCCGCAGTTTAGAAAATAGAATAGAATAAATAGTACATGAGGTTTCATCTTAGTATTAGTTATAGTTAAAACAATAGCTATTTAATGTCTTTTTCCCTGATTTTAGAAGTTGTTAAAACAGCAAATGAGAACAAAAGATAAAAGATAATTGCAGTTTATTATTATTATTATTATTTATTATTACACTATTTATTGATCCATTACTACAGTATACTGTTAATTAACAAATTAGGGGGGCCAAATGATCTAAAATGTAGTTGGACTGTGGGAGGAAACCGGAGCACCCGGAGTAAACCCACACAGACATGCAGGCCAGAGCAGCACCACACAGACAGAACCCAGCAGGGCCTGGGTTCTGTCTGTGTGGTGCTGCCAAGCCACCATGCTGCCCTTATATGATCTTAAAGAGCTGCCACATTTAGAGCTCCAGTACCCGCCTGGGTCTGCCCCTGCAGACAGGGGCAGACCCAGGTGGGCCAGGGCAGCACCCACAGGGAGGACTCAGCAGGGGCTGGGTCCTCCCTGTGTGGTGCTGCAGTTTTATGATCTTAATGAGCTGCCACATTTAGAGCTTCAGTACCCGCCTGGGTCTGCCCCTGCAGACGGGGGCAGACCCAGGTGGGCCAGGGCAGCACCTACAGGGAGGACTCAGCAGGGGCTGGGTCCTCCCTGTGTGGTGCTGTCAAGCCACCATGCTGCAGCTGTATGATCTTAATGAACTGGCAGATGTAGAGCTTCAGTTCACTCACTCTTTCCAGAGCTCCTCAGCAGCAGCTCAGTTGTTAGACTTGTTGTTCGAGGACGTCGTGCTGTCTGCTGTGTTGGTCTTTCTTTGTCCTCGCTGTGCACTTCAGCTCCAAAGTTTGCTTTGTGTCCATTTTTTTGTGCATTTTCTGGAGCTGATTACGGAGAGTGCCGTACCGCTGGCTCAGGGCGTTTTTCTCCTGTCTCAGTGAATCTTGTGCCACGACCAGACTTCTTTCACCTTGGAGTCTGCTGCAGACGGTCTCAATTTGTTCTTGCAGAGCACTGCAGTGCGCGCTCAGGTCTTCCATCTCTGCTTTTAACTCCTCGTTCTTCTCCTCTAAAGCTTGCTCCTTTGAAAGCTCCTTCTCCACCTCCTGAAGCCTTTTACGCAGCACATTATTATGGCTGATGAGAGTCTTTTTCATTTCCTTCAGTGACTTAGAATTTGTCTTCAGTGCACTCCGATTTTTGAGATGCTGGCGAATGCTCTGAATCTTTTGGGTTGTGCTGTCATTTTGTTGCTTCAAGGCTTCTGTCTGCTGATTAAGGTCGTTGTACTTTTGCTGCATGTCTTCCACATATACAAGCTTTTTGGACCACTCACTGTGCGATTTAACCAAGAGTCTCTTTTGTGCCAGCAGGGATTTCTCCTCCGCTTCCAGTTCTTTATAAATCTCCTGGTTATGTCTTCTAATCTGCAGATCCCTACTCATAACATCGATCTCTTCTTGCAAACCGTCGTTCTCTCTCTTCAAAACCTTCATGCCGAGCAGCTTTATTTGACACTGCCCATCTGAGATCATTAAACTGTTGTACTCTTTGTTGAGGCTCTTGAGCTCCTTCCGCAGGGCAGTGTTTTGTCGGCGCAGGGTGTCTTTTGAGGCTTTCATTGTGTCGTTCATCTTGTGCAAAACTTTTTCACTCTGGACCATTTTGTGGATCTCTTGAATCTGCTGTTGCAGGAAGTCATTGTGCTGGCTTATCACTTCGTTCTCTGCTTTTGCAGCGTTGTAGGATTCGTCCAAAGCTTTGACATATTCATACCTCTCCGTGAGTTGCAGGATTTCCTTCTGCATGGCGTCGTTCTGCTTGCACATTGCCTCTTTCTCCTCCTTCACCGCAGCAATCACTTTTTTCAGCGTCATTTCATTTTGGACTTTTTCTTGCAGGTCCTTAAGTTCTTGTTGGAGATGATGGCCTTTTTCTACTGCAGCACGCTCCGCTGCCTTCAATTCATCATGCTCTTTCTCCAAACTTTCAGAGCTCTGAAGCAGTTTACTGAGCTCTTGAATTTGGAGATGCAGCCCGTCTAGCTGTTGGCTCATGGCCTGAATGTTCACATTCATGGCATCATACTTAGTACCGGTAGCTTCTTGTTCCTGGTGGAGGTACATTTTGTCTCTATCGCAGTTCTCTAGAAAACAAATTGTTCTTTGACAAGACGAATTTTCCGTTCTCTTAAAACGAATCGAAAAGAAAACCCTTGCTTGTCCAAAGTATCAGAGTTTACTTTGATGCAGACCGTGACATCACTTCCTGTTCTAGAATGCAACACATCAACACACTGACTGAGATCAAAGGCAGTTACGTTGCCATGACTACAGAGTTGTTATTATATCTTCAGAAAATCTATGTAGACTGTGTGGTAGTACTGTAGTTATGGGCATTTAAAGACGTATTTTAACACAGACTGTCGATACTACTGACACTATCAACATTTTACATGAATACTGACACCACTGACGTGATGACAGAACAAATAAAATCATCTAGTCAACTAAACATATTAAAAATGATTTATTTTTATTGCATTTTATATAGTTCAAAGTAGCTGCATTGAGCACAGTCCTCACGCTGTCTCATAGAAGACGTAATCACCGTTTGTCATGAGGTTCCATGTTTGTTTGTTCCATGTGAGGTTCTTTATTCAAACATGACATTTGAACACATAAACTCAGTTTGAAATATTTTTCTAAAAAATTGTCTGTTTTACTTTTTTCAACTTGTGTACTTCGTGGATGTATATAAGTTGAAAAATGACCGATCATTGGAAATGAATGGTAAAGACAACAATTGGTGTATAAAATAGAAGTCAAGCACATTTGTACTCTCCTTTCCTGCACCTCAACACACAGGTGTATTTGAGCAGACACACACACACACACACAACTAATGAGCCTTTTTGGCTTCCCTGACCAATACAAATCCAAAATCGAGGCTGTCCCACGGTTTCGATCGTACAACTTTCTCGCATCTCTTGTATATGAAGCTTCTTTTGAGGCTCTGCTCAGAGTGAGATCTAGATTTTTTAGATATAATTTTAGGACTTTTCTGATCTCCTGATGTTCTCTCCAGTATCACAGGTTTATATTCCTGGTTTATGAAATATTTCATGTGTCATCAACGACGACACATGAGCTGATGCGACTTCATGACACTCTGGCACTGTCTTTTCAGAGCTACTTGAGAAAATGTCACCTCTGTAATACAGTTAGGTTTTTCCCTGTTGTTTTCTATTAATAAATCCTACCGGTCAGTTTTGACTGGAAACACAGAAGTTGTTATCCTGTGCCGCAGTTTAGAAAATAGAATAGAATAAATAGTACATGAGGTTTCATCTTAGTATTAGTTATAGTTAAAACAATAGCTATTTAATGTCTTTTTCCCTGATTTTAGAAGTTGTTAAAACAGCAAATGAGAACAAAAGATAAAAGATAATTGCAGTTTATTATTATTATTATTATTTATTATTACACTTTTTATTGATCCATTACTACAGTATACTGTTAATTAACAAATTAGGGGGGCCAAATGATCTAAAATGTAGTTGGACTGTGGGAGGAAACCGGAGCACCCGGAGTAAACCCACACAGACATGCAGGCCAGAGCAGCACCACACAGACAGAACCCAGCAGGGCCTGGGTTCTGTCTGTGTGGTGCTGCCAAGCCACCATGCTGCCCTTATATGATCTTAAAGAGCTGCCACATTTAGAGCTCCAGTACCCGCCTGGGTCTGCCCCTGCAGACAGGGGCAGACCCAGGTGGGCCAGGGCAGCACCCACAGGGAGGACTCAGCAGGGGCTGGGTCCTCCCTGTGTGGTGCTGCAGTTTTATGATCTTAATGAGCTGCCACATTTAGAGCTTCAGTACCCGCCTGGGTCTGCCCCTGCAGACAGGGGCAGACCCAGGTGGGCCAGGGCAGCACCCACAGGGAGGACTCAGCAGGGGCTGGGTCCTCCCTGTGTGGTGCTGCAGTTTTATGATCTTAAAGAGCTGCCACATTTAGAGCTCCAGTACCCGCCTGGGTCTGCCCCTGCAGACAGGGGCAGACCCAGGTGGGCCAGGGCAGCACCCACAGGGAGGACTCAGCAGGGGCTGGGTCCTCCCTGTGTGGTGCTGCAGTTTTATGATCTTAATGAGCTGCCACATTTAGAGCTTCAGTACCCGCCTGGGTCTGCCCCTGCAGACAGGGCAGACCCAGGTGGGCCAGGGCAGCACCTACAGGGAGGACTCAGCAGGGGCTGGGTCCTCCCTGTGTGGTGCTGTCAAGCCACCATGCTGCAGCTGTATGATCTTAATGAACTGGCAGATGTAGAGCTTCAGTTCACTCACTCTTTCCAGAGCTCCTCAGCAGCAGCTCAGTTGTTAGACTTGTTGTTCGAGGACGTCGTGCTGTCTGCTGTGTTGGTCTTTCTTTGTCCTCGCTGTGCACTTCAGCTCCAAAGTTTGCTTTGTGTCCATTTTTTTGTGCATTTTCTGGAGCTGATTACGGAGAGTGCCGTACCGCTGGCTCAGGGCGTTTTTCTCCTGTCTCAGTGAATCTTGTGCCACGACCAGACTTCTTTCACCTTGGAGTCTGCTGCAGACGGTCTCAATTTGTTCTTGCAGAGCACTGCAGTGCGCGCTCAGGTCTTCCATCTCTGCTTTTAACTCCTTGTTCTTCTCCTCTAAAGCTTGCTCCTTTGAAAGCTCCTTCTCCACCTCCTGAAGCCTTTTACGCAGCACATTATTATGGCTGATGAGAGTCTTTTTCATTTCCTTCAGTGACTTAGAATTTGTCTTCAGTGCACTCCGATTTTTGAGATGCTGGCGAATGCTCTGAATCTTTTGGGTTGTGCTGTCATTTTGTTGCTTCAAGGCTTCTGTCTGCTGATTAAGGTCGTTGTACTTTTGCTGCATGTCTTCCACATATACAAGCTTTTTGGACAACTCACTGTGCGATTTAACCAAGAGTCTCTTTTGTGCCAGCAGGGATTTCTCCTCCGCTTCCAGTTCTTTATAAATCTCCTGGTTATGTCTTCTGATCTGCAGATCCCTACTCATAACATCGATCTCTTCTTGCAAACCGTCGTTCTCTCTCTTCAAAACCTTCATGCCGAGCAGCTTTATTTGACACTGCCCATCTGAGATCATTAAACTGTTGTACTCTTTGTTGAGGCTCTTGAGCTCCTTCCGCAGGGCAGTGTTTTGTCGGCGCAGGGTGTCTTTTGAGGCTTTCATTGTGTCGTTCATCTTGTGCAAAACTTTTTCACTCTGGACCATTTTGTGGATCTCTTGAATCTGCTGTTGCAGGAAGTCATTGTGCTGGCTTATCACTTCGTTCTCTGCTTTTGCAGCGTTGTAGGATTCGTCCAAAGCTTTGACATATTCATACCTCTCCGTGAGTTGCAGGATTTCCTTCTGCATGGCGTCGTTCTGCTTGCACATTGCCTCTTTCTCCTCCTTCACCGCAGCAATCACTTTTTTCAGCGTCATTTCATTTTGGACTTTTTCTTGCAGGTCCTTAAGTTCTTGTTGGAGATGATGGCCTTTTTCTACTGCAGCACGCTCCGCTGCCTTCAATTCATCATGCTCTTTCTCCAAACTTTCAGAGCTCTGAAGCAGTTTACTGAGCTCTTGAATTTGGAGATGCAGCCCGTCTAGCTGTTGGCTCATGGCCTGAATGTTCACATTCATGGCATCATACTTAGTACCGGTAGCTTCTTGTTCCTGGTGGAGGTACATTTTGTCTCTATCGCAGTTCTCTAGAAAACAAATTGTTCTTTGACAAGACGAATTTTCCGTTCTCTTAAAACGAATCGAAAAGAAAACCCTTGCTTGTCCAAAGTATCAGAGTTTACTTTGATGCAGACCGTGACATCACTTCCTGTTCTAGAATGCAACACATCAACACACTGACTGAGATCAAAGGCAGTTACGTTGCCATGACTACAGAGTTGTTATTATATCTTCAGAAAATCTATGTAGACTGTGTGGTAGTACTGTAGTTATGGGCATTTAAAGACGTATTTTAACACAGACTGTCGATACTACTGACACTATCAACATTTTACATGAATACTGACACCACTGACGTGATGACAGAACAAATAAAATCATCTAGTCAACTAAACATATTAAAAATGATTATTTTTATTGCATTTTATATAGTTCAAAGTAGCTGCATTGAGCACAGTCCTCACGCTGTCTCATAGAAGACGTAATCACCGTTTGTCATGAGGTTCCATGTTTGTTTGTTCCATGTGAGGTTCTTTATTCAAACATGACATTTGAACACATAAACTCAGTTTGAAATATTTTTCTAAAAAATTGTCTGTTTTACTTTTTTTCAACTTGTGTACTTCGTGGATGTATATAAGTTGAAAAATGACCGATCATTGGAAATGAATGGTAAAGACAACAATTGGTGTATAAAATAGAAGTCAAGCACATTTGTACTCTCCTTTCCTGCACCTCAACACACAGGTGTATTTGAGCAGACACACACACACACACACAACTAATGAGCCTTTTTGGCTTCCCTGACCAATACAAATCCAAAATCGAGGCTGTCCCACGGTTTCGATCGTACAACTTTCTCGCATCTCTTGTATATGAAGCTTCTTTTGAGGCTCTGCTCAGAGTGAGATCTAGATTTTTTAGATATAATTTTAGGACTTTTCTGATCTCCTGATGTTCTCTCCAGTATCACAGGTTTATATTCCTGGTTTATGAAATATTTCATGTGTCATCAACGACGACACATGAGCTGATGCGACTTCATGACACTCTGGCACTGTCTTTTCAGAGCTACTTGAGAAAATGTCACCTCTGTAATACAGTTAGGTTTTTCCCTGTTGTTTTCTATTAATAAATCCTACCGGTCAGTTTTGACTGGAAACACAGAAGTTGTTATCCTGTGCCGCAGTTTAGAAAATAGAATAGAATAAATAGTACATGAGGTTTCATCTTAGTATTAGTTATAGTTAAAACAATAGCTATTTAATGTCTTTTTCCCTGATTTTAGAAGTTGTTAAAACAGCAAATGAGAACAAAAGATAAAAGATAATTGCAGTTTATTATTATTATTATTATTTATTATTACACTATTTATTGATCCATTACTACAGTATACTGTTAATTAACAAATTAGGGGGGCCAAATGATCTAAAATGTAGTTGGACTGTGGGAGGAAACCGGAGCACCCGGAGTAAACCCACACAGACATGCAGGCCAGAGCAGCACCACACAGACAGAACCCAGCAGGGCCTGGGTTCTGTCTGTGTGGTGCTGCCAAGCCACCATGCTGCCCTTATATGATCTTAAAGAGCTGCCACATTTAGAGCTCCAGTACCCGCCTGGGTCTGCCCCTGCAGACAGGGGCAGACCCAGGTGGGCCAGGGCAGCACCCACAGGGAGGACTCAGCAGGGGCTGGGTCCTCCCTGTGTGGTGCTGCAGTTTTATGATCTTAATGAGCTGCCACATTTAGAGCTTCAGTACCCGCCTGGGTCTGCCCCTGCAGACAGGGGCAGACCCAGGTGGGCCAGGGCAGCACCCACAGGGAGGACTCAGCAGGGGCTGGGTCCTCCCTGTGTGGTGCTGCAGTTTTATGATCTTAAAGAGCTGCCACATTTAGAGCTCCAGTACCCGCCTGGGTCTGCCCCTGCAGACAGGGGCAGACCCAGGTGGGCCAGGGCAGCACCCACAGGGAGGACTCAGCAGGGGCTGGGTCCTCCCTGTGTGGTGCTGCAGTTTTATGATCTTAATGAGCTGCCACATTTAGAGCTTCAGTACCCGCCTGGGTCTGCCCCTGCAGACAGGGGCAGACCCAGGTGGGCCAGGGCAGCACCTACAGGGAGGACTCAGCAGGGGCTGGGTCCTCCCTGTGTGGTGCTGTCAAGCCACCATGCTGCAGCTGTATGATCTTAATGAACTGGCAGATGTAGAGCTTCAGTTCACTCACTCTTTCCAGAGCTCCTCAGCAGCAGCTCAGTTGTTAGACTTGTTGTTCGAGGACGTCGTGCTGTCTGCTGTGTTGGTCTTTCTTTGTCCTCGCTGTGCACTTCAGCTCCAAAGTTTGCTTTGTGTCCATTTTTTTGTGCATTTTCTGGAGCTGATTACGGAGAGTGCCGTACCGCTGGCTCAGGGCGTTTTTCTCCTGTCTCAGTGAATCTTGTGCCACGACCAGACTTCTTTCACCTTGGAGTCTGCTGCAGACGGTCTCAATTTGTTCTTGCAGAGCACTGCAGTGCGCGCTCAGGTCTTCCATCTCTGCTTTTAACTCCTTGTTCTTCTCCTCTAAAGCTTGCTCCTTTGAAAGCTCCTTCTCCACCTCCTGAAGCCTTTTACGCAGCACATTATTATGGCTGATGAGAGTCTTTTTCATTTCCTTCAGTGACTTAGAATTTGTCTTCAGTGCACTCCGATTTTTGAGATGCTGGCGAATGCTCTGAATCTTTTGGGTTGTGCTGTCATTTTGTTGCTTCAAGGCTTCTGTCTGCTGATTAAGGTCGTTGTACTTTTGCTGCATGTCTTCCACATATACAAGCTTTTTGGACAACTCACTGTGCGATTTAACCAAGAGTCTCTTTTGTGCCAGCAGGGATTTCTCCTCCGCTTCCAGTTCTTTATAAATCTCCTGGTTATGTCTTCTGATCTGCAGATCCCTACTCATAACATCGATCTCTTCTTGCAAACCGTCGTTCTCTCTCTTCAAAACCTTCATGCCGAGCAGCTTTATTTGACACTGCCCATCTGAGATCATTAAACTGTTGTACTCTTTGTTGAGGCTCTTGAGCTCCTTCCGCAGGGCAGTGTTTTGTCGGCGCAGGGTGTCTTTTGAGGCTTTCATTGTGTCGTTCATCTTGTGCAAAACTTTTTCACTCTGGACCATTTTGTGGATCTCTTGAATCTGCTGTTGCAGGAAGTCATTGTGCTGGCTTATCACTTCGTTCTCTGCTTTTGCAGCGTTGTAGGATTCGTCCAAAGCTTTGACATATTCATACCTCTCCGTGAGTTGCAGGATTTCCTTCTGCATGGCGTCGTTCTGCTTGCACATTGCCTCTTTCTCCTCCTTCACCGCAGCAATCACTTTTTTCAGCGTCATTTCATTTTGGACTTTTTCTTGCAGGTCCTTAAGTTCTTGTTGGAGATGATGGCCTTTTTCTACTGCAGCACGCTCCGCTGCCTTCAATTCATCATGCTCTTTCTCCAAACTTTCAGAGCTCTGAAGCAGTTTACTGAGCTCTTGAATTTGGAGATGCAGCCCGTCTAGCTGTTGGCTCATGGCCTGAATGTTCACATTCATGGCATCATACTTAGTACCGGTAGCTTCTTGTTCCTGGTGGAGGTACATTTTGTCTCTATCGCAGTTCTCTAGAAAACAAATTGTTCTTTGACAAGACGAATTTTCCGTTCTCTTAAAACGAATCGAAAAGAAAACCCTTGCTTGTCCAAAGTATCAGAGTTTACTTTGATGCAGACCGTGACATCACTTCCTGTTCTAGAATGCAACACATCAACACACTGACTGAGATCAAAGGCAGTTACGTTGCCATGACTACAGAGTTGTTATTATATCTTCAGAAAATCTATGTAGACTGTGTGGTAGTACTGTAGTTATGGGCATTTAAAGACGTATTTTAACACAGACTGTCGATACTACTGACACTATCAACATTTTACATGAATACTGACACCACTGACGTGATGACAGAACAAATAAAATCATCTAGTCAACTAAACATATTAAAAATGATTTATTTTTATTGCATTTTATATAGTTCAAAGTAGCTGCATTGAGCACAGTCCTCACGCTGTCTCATAGAAGACGTAATCACCGTTTGTCATGAGGTTCCATGTTTGTTTGTTCCATGTGAGGTTCTTTATTCAAACATGACATTTGAACACATAAACTCAGTTTGAAATATTTTTCTAAAAAATTGTCTGTTTTACTTTTTTTCAACTTGTGTACTTCGTGGATGTATATAAGTTGAAAAATGACCGATCATTGGAAATGAATGGTAAAGACAACAATTGGTGTATAAAATAGAAGTCAAGCACATTTGTACTCTCCTTTCCTGCACCTCAACACACAGGTGTATTTGAGCAGACACACACACACACACACAACTAATGAGCCTTTTTGGCTTCCCTGACCAATACAAATCCAAAATCGAGGCTGTCCCACGGTTTCGATCGTACAACTTTCTCGCATCTCTTGTATATGAAGCTTCTTTTGAGGCTCTGCTCAGAGTGAGATCTAGATTTTTTAGATATAATTTTAGGACTTTTCTGATCTCCTGATGTTCTCTCCAGTATCACAGGTTTATATTCCTGGTTTATGAAATATTTCATGTGTCATCAACGACGACACATGAGCTGATGCGACTTCATGACACTCTGGCACTGTCTTTTCAGAGCTACTTGAGAAAATGTCACCTCTGTAATACAGTTAGGTTTTTCCCTGTTGTTTTCTATTAATAAATCCTACCGGTCAGTTTTGACTGGAAACACAGAAGTTGTTATCCTGTGCCGCAGTTTAGAAAATAGAATAGAATAAATAGTACATGAGGTTTCATCTTAGTATTAGTTATAGTTAAAACAATAGCTATTTAATGTCTTTTTCCCTGATTTTAGAAGTTGTTAAAACAACAAATGAGAACAAAAGATAAAAGATAATTGCAGTTTATTATTATTATTATTATTTATTATTACACTATTTATTGATCCATTACTACAGTATACTGTTAATTAACAAATTAGGGGGGCCAAATGATCTAAAATGTAGTTGGACTGTGGGAGGAAACCGGAGCACCCGGAGTAAACCCACACAGACATGCAGGCCAGAGCAGCACCACACAGACAGAACCCAGCAGGGCCTGGGTCCTGTCTGTGTGGTGCTGCCAAGCCACCATGCTGCCCTTATATGATCTTAAAGAGCTGCCACATTTAGAGCTCCAGTACCCACCTGGGTCTGCCCCTGCAGACAGGGGCAGACCCAGGTGGGCCAGGGCAGCACCTACAGGGAGGACTCAGCAGGGGCTGGGTCCTCCCTGTGTGGTGCTGCAGTTTTATGATCTTAATGAGCTGCCACATTTAGAGCTCCAGTACCCACCTGGGCCTGCCCCTGCAGACAGGGGCAGACCCAGGTGGGCCAGGGCAGCACCTACAGGGAGGACTCAGCAGGGGCTGGGTCCTCCCTGTGTGGTGCTGTCAAGCCACCATGCTGCAGCTGTATGATCTTAATGAACTGGCAGATGTAGAGCTTCAGTTCACTCACTCTTTCCAGAGCTCCTCAGCAGCAGCTCAGTTGTTAGACTTGTTGTTCGAGGACGTCGTGCTGTCTGCTGTGTTGGTCTTTCTTTGTCCTCGCTGTGCACTTCAGCTCCAAAGTTTGCTTTGTGTCCATTTTTTTGTGCATTTTCTGGAGCTGATTACGGAGAGTGCCGTACCGCTGGCTCAGGGCGTTTTTCTCCTGTCTCAGTGAATCTTGTGCCACGACCAGACTTCTTTCACCTTGGAGTCTGCTGCAGACGGTCTCAATTTGTTCTTGCAGAGCACTGCAGTGCGCGCTCAGGTCTTCCATCTCTGCTTTTAACTCCTCGTTCTTCTCCTCTAAAGCTTGCTCCTTTGAAAGCTCCTTCTCCACCTCCTGAAGCCTTTTACGCAGCACATTATTATGGCTGATGAGAGTCTTTTTCATTTCCTTCAGTGACTTAGAATTTGTCTTCAGTGCACTCCGATTTTTGAGATGCTGGCGAATGCTCTGAATCTTTTGGGTTGTGCTGTCATTTTGTTGCTTCAAGGCTTCTGTCTGCTGATTAAGGTCGTTGTACTTTTGCTGCATGTCTTCCACATATACAAGCTTTTTGGACAACTCACTGTGCGATTTAACCAAGAGTCTCTTTTGTGCCAGCAGGGATTTCTCCTCCGCTTCCAGTTCTTTATAAATCTCCTGGTTATGTCTTCTGATCTGCAGATCCCTACTCATAACATTGATCTCTTCTTGCAAACCGTCGTTCTCTCTCTTCAAAACCTTCATGCCGAGCAGCTTTATTTGACACTGCCCATCTGAGATCATTAAACTGTTGTACTCTTTGTTGAGGCTCTTGAGCTCCTTCCGCAGGGCAGTGTTTTGTCGGCGCAGGGTGTCTTTTGAGGCTTTCATTGTGTCGTTCATCTTGTGCAAAACTTTTTCACTCTGGACCATTTTGTGGATCTCTTGAATCTGCTGTTGCAGGAAGTCATTGTGCTGGCTTATCACTTCGTTCTCTGCTTTTGCAGCGTTGTAGGATTCGTCCAAAGCTTTGACATATTCATACCTCTCCGTGAGTTGCAGGATTTCCTTCTGCATGGCGTCGTTCTGCTTGCACATTGCCTCTTTCTCCTCCTTCACCGCAGCAATCACTTTTTTCAGCGTCATTTCATTTTGGACTTTTTCTTGCAGGTCCTTAAGTTCTTGTTGGAGATGATGGCCTTTTTCTACTGCAGCACGCTCCGCTGCCTTCAATTCATCATGCTCTTTCTCCAAACTTTCAGAGCTCTGAAGCAGTTTACTGAGCTCTTGAATTTGGAGATGCAGCCCGTCTAGCTGTTGGCTCATGGCCTGAATGTTCACATTCATGGCATCATACTTAGTACCGGTAGCTTCTTGTTCCTGGTGGAGGTACATTTTGTCTCTATCGCAGTTCTCTAGAAAACAAATTGTTCTTTGACAAGACGAATTTTCCGTTCTCTTAAAACGAATCGAAAAGAAAACCCTTGCTTGTCCAAAGTATCAGAGTTTACTTTGATGCAGACCGTGACATCACTTCCTGTTCTAGAATGCAACACATCAACACACTGACTGAGATCAAAGGCAGTTACGTTGCCATGACTACAGAGTTGTTATTATATCTTCAGAAAATCTATGTAGACTGTGTGGTAGTACTGTAGTTATGGGCATTTAAAGACGTATTTTAACACAGACTGTCGATACTACTGACACTATCAACATTTTACATGAATACTGACACCACTGACGTGATGACAGAACAAATAAAATCATCTAGTCAACTAAACATATTAAAAATGAATTACTTTTATTGCATTTTATATAGTTCAAAGTAGCTGCATTGAGCTTTGGCACAGTCCTCACGCTGTCTCATAGAAGACGTAATCACCGTTTGTCATGAGGTTCCATGTTTGTTTGTTCCATGTGAGGTTCTTTATTCAAACATGACATTTGAACACATAAACTCAATTTGAAATATTTTTCTAAAAAATTGTCTGTTTTACTTTTTTTCAACTTGTGTACTTCGTGGATGTATATAAGTTGAAAAATGACCGATCATTGGAAATGAATGGTAAAGACAACAATTGGTGTATAAAATAGAAGTCAAGCACATTTGTACTCTCCTTTCCTGCACCTCAACACACAGGTGTATTTGAGCAGACACACACACACACACACAACTAATGAGCCTTTTTGGCTTCCCTGACCAATACAAATCCAAAATCGAGGCTGTCCCACGGTTTCGATCGTACAACTTTCTCGCATCTCTTGTATATGAAGCTTCTTTTGAGGCTCTGCTCAGAGTGAGATCTAGATTTTTTAGATATAATTTTAGGACTTTTCTGATCTCCTGATGTTCTCTCCAGTATCACAGGTTTATATTCCTGGTTTATGAAATATTTCATGTGTCATCAACGACGACACATGAGCTACAATGAAATTAGCTTCAAATGTTCAGGTTCCCCTCGGGATGAAGTCTTTTACTTTTGACTTATTATCACATCTCTTTTCTAAATCCATTTCTCATCCAGCGCTGTACTTTGTGTTTAGTGTTAATTATCAAGTCACTCAGTATGTTAGCATTGCTACAGCTACTATGATACACTAATAATTGGCCTTTTTCCACAGAGTGTCTGAGACCCAGATAAATACCCACTAATAGACTGCGGCTATGCTAGTGGTTAAAGTCAGCACAGCAACATGTCCAAAATAACAATGCAAGTCTGTCTGTCTGGGATCTTAGTTTGGTCTGGTCCACCTCCAGTACGGGTCCTTAGGCAAGACCTCCTCACACCTACCCTGCCTTTGCCTCGTACCTTGTTCCTCCCTTTCAAGTCGCTTTGGATAAAAGCATCTGCCAAATAACTAAATGTCAATGTAGATCAGCTACATGAAAAGTCAAAGGACCAACTAGCGCTCGGTTGGGGGATCAATAAAGTATATTAGATATATATATGACATCCTGAGGGGAACCAGGCGCCAGACACAGGTAGAAAAAGTCATCAGGATTCATTGAGGTGCATCAATCCTTTATAAATTATTGTTATAAAATATTATAACTAATAAACTCTGGATCTTGACTTTTACAAATGATATCACTTGTGAAGCATTAAAATGTTTTGCAGCTCGGCAGGTATTTTAAAAAAAGTGATACTCCTAAAATAGTTTTCTAGAGCGTTTTCTGTCCTTGTGTACTTCATAAAATGCACAAGGACAGAAAACGCTTATTCAAAACCTCAGAGTTCATGTTACAGTCTGTGGAAAAACACTGCTAATGAATGCTGTCATGTAAACGTGTGGGTTGAGCCAATCAATGGACCTTCTCCACAACGTCACCGCAGTGTACTGGCCTCAGTCATCACATTAACACACACAAACTGTAAATCATGGCTGTAGAGGTGTCAAACTGCAGCAGTGACAGGAGTCAGGTCTGCTCCCTTTAATCCTCTGCAATCTTAAGCTTCCTGTGGGTTTTGCTGAGACTCCTTGTGGCTATCGTTGCCTCTGTATATTGTGCTCCACTTTTAAAGTCATTATGTTTTAATCACCTGATGCGGTGATACAGCACCCTGAGGGATTGACCACAGGCTCTGATACATGCTGCAGAACCGCAGGTCACATGCATAGAAACTTTCAGACTTCAAGTTTTGTTTTGATCAATTATTCAAATGCTGCGCTTTTTTCTCTGCAAAGCTTTTATGGTGATTAATTAGGCTCTGGGACGACCACCAAAGAATCACCACCGTCTCCCATGTTTTATGAAAAAGCCAATATTATTTAAAAAAAAGAAGAAAGTGCCTCTTTTTTCAGAAAACACTGCCTTTTATCTTCAAAAGCTTTTGTCCAAAAATATGTTTGCTCTAATGGTCTTTCCAAGAAAAGAAGAATCCATTTATCAAGTAAAAAATACTCTTTTCTACATTTGAGATAAGTCTGACCTTTTTCACATGTCCTCCAAACTAAATGACAAAACCACGCATAAGAGGAGACACTATCGTCAGCTCAGCATGGTCAGAGTTCAGGTAGGTTGAGGTGCAAAAACCAAGAAAGGTAAAAGAATCCAACCTGTCAGCAGGAAAAGGGAAACAAGTCAGAGCTTTATCGACCCACACGTCCTGTGTACCTGTACTGTAAAACTAGAATGACCACATCGTAGTCGTGTGTCACCACCAGCCAGAGAAGCTGCAGCTTACATGCACGTCTGTCCAAATTCTTTCTTATATATCTCGCCCACAAAACTGAGACGGGGAAACTGACAACCCACAAACATGACGCCTCAGGCCACAGATGTTTCCAATGTGAGGGCACAAAAATACAACTTTGTGCTGTATCTGACCGGGGAACCAACGAAAAACATGCAGGGTCACCCACAAGAAACAAGGAGAATATCTGCAGGGTCACATTGCTAATGACTACATAACTCTGTGTTTCTGCTGTTTCACAACCACTGTGATTAAAAACTAATAATTTCCTGAAGCTGTAAAGGATGCATCTGTGTTTGGGTGTCACTGTTCACAGACCTCCACCAACCGTGTGTAGTTTTACCACACTGCTGCTGCAGCATTATTAATGTCATGTCACCTCCACTCTGGCTCCTGACAGATAAAAATCATAATGGGGGACAGAGTTTGCTGAAAAAATGCTCGGGCTGCATTTTGAAGGTTTGATGCTTCAGGTCAGATGACGAAACATGAAAAAAAGAAAATCTGATTATCGAAATGACAGATCAGTTAATCTGGAACTGCAGCAGTCCAGCTCCATCCTGACACTAAATGGATAAAGACCAGCCTGTCTAAAACCTTATGGAACCGGGTTCTGATCAAGAACTTGTCTCAGTACATGGAATTCATCCAGTTAGGTGCCTCCTGTGCTATCTGTGTCTAAAACACTTTAATAAGTGTTCACTCCACCTGTAACAGCTGTTGTAGTTACTAAAAAAGGTTCAAACATTTCCGCTGCACTAGTTCCTTCAGTCAACAGACGTACAGACGAGGTGAGATGGTGACTAAATGCTTTACTGCTCCTGCTCTCTGGAACAAACCACTGGACGACCTGAGCTCAGTCACTCATGTTTCCGTACTTATCTCTATTCCAGAGACCTGATAAATGGGCTTCAAGGCGGTGGGGGTTTATCATTGAGTCCTACCCCCTGCCCTCATCTAAAGAGTAAACAGGCACATCCTTGTACGTACATATATTTATTCAACACATCTGGATTTAAAAGTGGTTGATTACCCAGCCTGAGTTTTACTTGGCTCTTTTAATAAGACGTGAACATTTCATGCTCTAGTAACTTTAGTATTTCTAAAGATCAGCCTCAAGCAGCCAGTGAGCTTCAAACTCAGCTCCAGTCTGGCTCAGTTATCACTAAATCTCCTCTCATCAGAATGTCTTCTTCACATGTCTTTACCTGATGACATCACATTAAACACCTGATTAGAGCCACGGAGAGATGGACAGTCTTGTTGTCATTGCTGATGATCTATTTGACTCTTTATTTAAGAACCTAGTTTAATTTCAAAGTGTTGCTGAATAAGTTCAGTTCTTGTTCCAGTTCAGGTTTGTCAAATGTGTGTTTTTAGGCTATAGCTCCATTAGTCTTAATCCTGTCTCCTGTCCTGGTCTGACTGTGTGGGATTCTGTAAATGCAGATTTTGTGCTTTGTTAGCGCCGATGCTCTGTGTGGGCTGTCCAGACCTGCTACCTACTCAGTCTGACTGGACGATAGCTGTGAGCACTTATTCGACGTTCTATTACAGATTTTATGCCTTCGTTAAAATACTTTCAAATCCCTCCGATGCTCAGTTGGTCTTGAATGTGTGGGAGGATGTTCTTGACAAAATACCAATAGTAGATGCTTTTTTCTAACTCAACAAAACATGTTATGTGCAGATTGTGCAACAGATAATATGTGAGCGGGCCGGTGAACGGATTTACATGTTTTATGCAAGCGAAAGAAATTCAAAGAATTGCTGATTCCTGACTGTGCTGCGTTTCCCATCACACAGGTAGTTGACTGAACACAGATGTTGATCTCAAAACACCAAGTCGTGTTCCCACAAGCTCATGTTTGGAAAACTGTCATTAACAAAGCCAGGAAGTACTTGTACCTGCAGTTGTTCCTGTTCAAACAAGCACTATAATCCATTAACTGCAAAGGTAGAGTTCATTAGAGCAGTTTTCATTCAGGCTCCAGTCACCACTTACCTCTGTGAAGAACAGATTTGTGACATGAGGTCTGTATTGTGTTGGTCTGTGAACTCTGCCAAGGAAGGAAACGACTGGGGATTAAACCGTTCTGTTGGAACAGCAGTGTGTTCATTAGACATGTGCTTTGACTACCGTAACAGCTTCATCCTGATATCCATCCATCCATGGCTCCAAGGATGTCAGTGAAATGTTGAATTGCATATTTTGCTGTAGACTGACACAACATGACAACTATTGTTTGTATTACCATAAATTTTGGTTTAGACGTCCACGGTCCCGGGAGGATAAATCCAATCTAAGCTCTACTCAGATCGATTTTCAGTCCTGATCTTTAGTCGTAACAACTTTTTATCTCCTGTGGCATTGTTAGATTCCTGGAAGATTAAATAAATCAGAAACTACAGAGTCATTTCCAACAGATGCTCAGATTGACTCACAGAATAAGATCCATGAGACTGACGAATTACTGTCATATGTATGCTGCTCAGTTTACAAAGGAATCTACATCTGGCCTGATGCTGCATGTTGTTGGCTAAACTTCTGAACCACCATGGACACAGTAACTGGTGATCATTCCTCTGGCGCCACCTTTTCATGTTATACCCAACTCAAAGACTAGAATAAAAACATTACCTTGTTGTTTTTCATCTATATTTTCTGGCATGTCACGTTCGCACAAGACTTCAGAACGGATGCCAGTTAAAATGTTTGAGCCCACAGAGAGATTCCGATTAGAGCCACCTGTAATCAGTAGATCTGGTCTCGGTCTCAGAGCAGGCTGAAACTGGCTGAGAGGAGCAGGGTGGAGGGTGGAGGGTGGAGCCTCTGTACACACAGTAAACTGGAGTGAACCGGAGCAGCGGGGCTCAGTTCAAGAAGGTTAACTGATGTTTCCACAGCAGAAGACGTATTACAGAAGACGTCTTCATCATGTTCTCACAGGCTGGAGGGAGAAGTGGTAAGAGGTAAGGGGGACACCACCGTCTTTAGGTAAGACCTCCTTAAGTACCTTGAACTTCACTGACAAATGACTAAATGTAAATTTGAGACTGAACAAAGTAAAATCATCGTAAAACCAGAGGTGTGACCCCACTTCACACATGAATCATCCAACAGACACATGCTGCATCATATCATTTCACATCTGACATGTGAAACATCACAGCTCACGCGTCTTCTCACTACATCATGTTAGATTTATTATGTTTCACACACGCAAACATGTTTTTTAAAAAGAGAAGAAGAAACAAATAATAACAGCATCACACAACGTCTCATGTTGGGGGGGGGTTGTCCCACAGCTTCCTCATTTATTTCTAATGTACTCCTGATGTTAAGCTTCTAGTTTTCCACTGACATGTAATGTCAGCAAGCAAACGGGCTTCTTGGTTCTGTTCATATTTAATCCTTCATCCTACAGCTGCGATCTGTGTTTTGTACCCACCTGCAGAAAAAGCTGCCAAATACGTTTTATATGAAGCACGTCAAACAGAAAACTGGAGATGATGATGCCTGTTCTTTTCATTTTCTTCTATCTTCAACAAAGAATAATAAAAAGTGCAATCAAATTTCTTTTGTGTCAAACAAATGAACTGACGGTCAGAGATCGAAGTCTCTGCTGATTCACTCTCACACCTCGTTCTTTTCATTTTTCCTGCGCCTCTATTCAAATAAATGCATTTAATAACATTAAACAGTATAAATAGTATTTAATATTTATAGTTATGTAGAGTTTAATTCAGCTGCCGAGTGAATGCACTTTACTGTTTTACGAGAGACCATCTTAACTCTTAGGAGGTTAAAATCTTGTTGACGGCAGCATTGGCCTCAAATGCATCAGGTCTGCAGAGACGTAGTCTGTTCTCTGAAGACGTGCACAAACTGAACACCCGTGAGCCTGTAAGCGTATCCCTGTCTTAAGGTGGAAATGAGTGAGCAGACACAAAGAGTGGAACTTTAAAGTTGAGGAATTTAATGGGACTGTTGGGAACAGAAGGACCCAAGTTTCCAGCATGAATATGTGTCACATCTAAAGAGAGCTACACAACCCAGTTCAAACAAAAGTCACTTGAGAAAACAATGCTTCTAATAATTCTCTAATATTAAACTGCTGTTGTATCAGATCGGCAGCAGACAGGTGTCAGGTTCCAGAATAAAGAGCTGAAGTCAAAACGCTGCACGAAGCAGGAAAATGAAAGTTAATGTTAAATGAATAATCTGTATTACATTTCCATATTAACCTCGACTACACACACGTGTGGAGACAATACCGTCGTTCCACTTCAATAATAATTTAAAGATCGAGTTCTTGTTCATCGGGCCCCCTGCTGAGCGGCAGGCTGCTGTTTTATTAATGAAAGCCTGAGCACAAAGACATTCATTATTTTTCCATGAATATCTACGGAGAAAATTAAATCTTGTCCGTCCCAACCTTTCAGCCTCACCTTCCCGCCAAAGGAAGGAAACAATAATCAGGTCGGGAAGTGTGCTATCGAGGCTCAGTGCTTCATTCACAACTCAGCCGCCTCTCGGTGAGTAGAGAGACGCAATTTATTCAGCTCACTGAGAGAAGTCTTATCTGAGAGGTGGAATAAAAGGGAATTAACCAGACACACACACACGAGGCGGCCGCTCAGTGATGAGCTCCAATCAGCGGCTCGGACCTCTCTGATGTAGCTGCTCTCCATCACTCTCATCCTCCCTCTGACCATTTTCACAGCACTTTGAAATCCAGCTGAGAGGCTAATCCTTTGACCAACGTCTCCATTAAATGCCGTCATATTTCACTCACGAGATGTTAATTATACTAAATTATTTACAGAGAGTTTTATTGAACTAATTTTCTTTTTTCCTGCGTTTGAACTTTTTCCTTTTTATGGCAAGTTCCCTAATTAAGCATTTAGAAGTAATATTTGAACGTTTTAGAAATACTTTATAATGCAGTTGTACTTCTACTCTTCCTGTGGACACTGTGGTTTAAACAGAACAGTTAAAGGGCCACATTCTGCTTTTTAAGATGTTCTTCACCTTCACTGACCAGTATCCATGAGCTGAATGTACGTGGAAGAAATCAGACAAAAACTAAATCTCACTCTGGAGGCTGCAGGCGCCATACAGACACTGCATAAAGGGTCATTACGTGAAAAATAAGCGGTTTTCATACAATACTGTTTGAGTAAAGTCTCCAAATAAAAATATGAACCTGTAACAGAATAGTGTCTCTTTTTTGTATTTTTAAGTCCATGATGGTCCAGGCAGATGTTTGACGTGCTAACAACACGTTGACTGTGTACAAACGGCTGCAGGCAGCACTTTCTATAACCAACTCCACATGTCTTTCACGTATCTAAGGGATGTATATCACCTTCCTTCACACGCTCTTGTGAACTGGTTACACTTCCTGTTTTCTGTCACCTGACCTGAATAAGCTCTCTAGGTGGACAACAGAAAGGGTGTGACCAGGAGAGCATCATAATGATATAACAGCTCTTCACTAACACAGATGGTTTCTTTCTCAAACCTTCTCCGTTCTCTCTGTCCTCATATGAAGGTACACTGTTGATTATATTCTTGCTTTGGAGCCAGTAGACCAGCTGAAACTGAAACCACTGACCCTGCATTATGAGGCGAGGCTTACAGGGAACAAATACTTAAAAATAATAATGAAACCACACACACACGAGCTAAATGAGCTTAATGTGGCTTCACGGTGATTAATCAGCAGAAAGTAAATCAGAGCGAAGTGAAATTAAAACCTAATTAAAGGTGAATTAGACACCAACATGAGTTGGGGGCTGTGTCCTGCTCTGTAGACATACTCCAACACCAAACTGATCTCAGCCGTCCTGCTGTCACACCATCTCTCTCAGAAATCAGACGACAGACAGAATTATCCACACACACGTTCACAATTATTTTTATTCTGTTCTTTATTATTTATTTTTAGTCCTCGCTTTATTTATTCATCCAGAGTCAACATGATGTATTGAACGGTCATCACTGGACGATAAAGTTAAACGAAGAGGAGCAGACTGAGAATTAAATGAAATGATGAATGGAAAAATGAAACAGACCATGAGAAAAACAAACTCAAGTTTGATAAAGCTAATTAAATGAATCTGGATTCAATAAGTGGATTTGGAGCTGGATTCAGATTTGTTCAAATGATTTAAGAGAGTTCACATATGCTGTTTATCAAACACTGTGTTGCAAAATCTATTTTTAATCTAACAAGACGGCAAAGTTGATCAAACAGTGGACATGTTTTTATTATCTGTTAATGAGAAATGTCAGCTGTGGCTTTAAAGACGAGACAAACCTGCAGGACGGCTGCAGACTTTATTAGATCCTAGGTGAAAATCCCACATGTTAACAGGAAAGATGAACCGCAATGCTGCAAGATGGTGACTGATGGAAAACTGTGTGGGTGGATCAATAAATGTGTTGTTTGTTTATACCTGTACTTCCACATTTGCTCTTAGTTATTAGTTTTATTAATAAATGCTTCTCATGCATGTATGATGGAAAACCAATTAAAACAGATGAAAACGTTTGTCATAAAAATGAATTATTTTCACTTTGTACTTTCTGTTCTGTCTAAATAACAGAATTTATTTCAGAGCTCGAGAGCCGTTCACACCAGTCGTCCTAAGAATCTGAGCTGGAGTGGATCTGTAAAGACGAGTGGTCCAGCTCCTGTTTTAAATCTCGTGCAGATCTAATCCACAGCCACAGGAGGCAACAATCTGATGAGCAGCTCTGAAGAAGCTTCCTGGCACCTGAAGCTTCCTCATGGTTTCCTGATTGCTCCATAACCTCTTGAACTTTATCTGCTCATTAGCGCTTTAGCATGCTAAGATCACCCTTTGGCTCAAAGCACGTCTATGTCTCAGACGTTCCAGAAGCCAAACCTGCTACACACCGAGACCTGCACACACTGTGCACAACAGTAAATGTGTAAATACTCACACAGGTCGCTCGCTGTCCATGTGGCCGTTGTTGTTGCTCTTCAACTCAGTAGAGGGCGCTGTCGACCCGGCCAGTCAGTATACAGGAAGGCTGCAGTGGAAGAAGAAAAACACCCAGAATGAAAAGCTCGCTCACAATAAAGTCCCCAAAGTTCAAGAGGAATAATGTTCGAGTATGTTCACAAGCCTTTATTACTACAAAACAAAAATCCTGCAGCTTCACACAGAGACATCAACAAGCAGCAGCAGCCTCGTTTGTTTGTTCATCTCATCATGTGAACTAGGACCGTGAATGTTGCTGTTTGTTCGTTGCTCTTCCAGCTCTAACACCATTTCTGCTTTTCACATACATAGACATAAAAAACAAGAAGTCCGACTGATCTACTCATGTCAACACGTTGTGTTTTTTCAGAGATAAACCTAACTGACACATGGCCATGACTATGATGGTGGGGGTGGTGCATTCAAAGACTAAAATGTCCTGTCTGCAGGACAACAGTTCTCCAGTGCAGCTTTAGTCAGGCTCTAATTAGCTGCTTCACTCGCCATAAAATGTCCCAGGATGCTTCTGTGCCTTAGTTACGTGTTCAGCCTAAAACCAAACTGTGAACTTAGACACACACAGATATTTGGAGTCAAACCTGGATCCAGTCCCAGTGAAACGAACCACTGAACAGCCACAGTTTTTAAGGTTTTACAAATCAGATGACTATAACTTATGACTGTGTGAGAATTTGGTCCCTGTGAAGACTTTCACCTGATTTCAGATCAATTTGATCAGCGGCAGAAACCAACACGTTTCCAGTAAAGACGAGTGTATGTTTCCTCTCAAACACACGGAGCTGTGATGCAGGAGACTCCTTCAAAGCCTAATAAAACAGGGTCAGAGCCACTTTAAAGGTTTCAACAAACATCTGTCTCCGTGGCGACCCGAGGGCTTGGGCTAGTAAAGTCTGAGAAGTCACACAGCTGCATCTCTTCTTCTCTCCCCATAAGGCCCATTGGGATCTTTATGTGCAGGACAAAGACCCTGGTGAGCATTGAAGTGCAGCCGTTTACAGCACCTCCATGACCTGAGCACAGTTCAGTTCAGCTGTGCAGCCTATAAAACACTGCATCGGACCAAGTCTGGAGTTTAAAAGGGAAAGAGGGAAGTAAGGTGAGGTACTGAGTGCTCAGTGTCGCTTATGTAAGTGTACCGGCCTCTGCTGGACTGGCTTAGTGAACCAGAACATGGTACCACCTCTATGTATTCACTCATTCATAGAAGAAAAAATAAAAACGTTGCATCATAATATTGGAACTTTATAATTCGATTTTCTACAAAAGTGTGACGGTGTTTACAGCTGAGTAGGATCGACTCAGAACACGAGCTATACGGAGGAGGAAGAGGTCGACCGGTGCAGTCTTCTGCATGAGCGCTCTGCTACACAACACATTGGGAAACTCTTTCAGGTGGATAGTCTGTGTGTGTGTGTCTGTGTGTGTGTGTGTGTGTGTGGACTTGAAAGAAAAGTGGTTTTACTCTGTTTCTCACCCAAAGTACTGGTCACTTTAATAATTCAGTGCCAAATGGGATTCTGGGAAGATGAAACAGCAGATATGCTGGACAGGGGTTGTTTTTCCCTCAAAGCACCGTCTTAGAAGAGCTGCATTTCAGGGGAACAGGATAAAAACAGGAGCAGTCTTCTCCACTGCTGCCCCCACTCTCTGGAAGTCTCTCCCCATAAAAATAAAATCCATAACTTCTTCCTCGGTTAAGAAAAAAAACACGGATCACTGATGATTTTATATGAGGACGTTTTTCTTTCCACCCAAATATTTTCAATATCCATCTTCCTGCTGCTGTTTTTCATGTTGGACTTTTGCTAATGGTTTATCTGTGTAAAGGCTTTAAAAGCTCTGAACATATAATATTGTTTGATTATTACTAAGCAGGTTTTTACTGAATGTAAAAAGAATTAAAGCTTCAACACATCTGAATAAAAAGAATGACTGAGTAAAACATTAGAAACACTGTGTGCACTATATTCATGGTCCTCAGAAGATAATTCCTTAGGATTCACTTTCAGAGAAAAGATGTCTCTTTGACCAACTCTACAATGGACTGTACCTTCTTATGTATCCTGGTCCGTATGTACAGTAAATAGCAATAACAACAGTAAACAAACTGAACTCTCTCAACAAAAGAGGTTGAAAAATGTGAACAAGGACACAGATCATGACCATAACAACACAAACTGACATGGCTGCTTTGTTATTTGATGTCTCTCCAGTGTGACATACTGTATCCAGGGCTGTCCGTCACAAATGAATAAATCACATGATTCTTGGCACACTGTAATCCGACCATCTGTGCACAAGTATCTCGTAGTCTGACAGAGGTCAGTTAACATTTACAGATTTTTCTGTAATTCAACACTGAGTGTCACACGAGTCCGTGCAGCATTGATCTCTCTCCTCAAGTGAATTTCGTAGCATGCAGACAACTGTAACCTCATGAAGTGAGGTGACTTTTTCACCACTAGTGTTGCTTTTTTTTTTTTAAATAACTGGCAGACGGTATTTAATCCTGGCTGGAGACCATGATTTAGAGTAATGACCCGTGCTGAGTGTTTTAGCGTTAGAGACGTTCTTCATCACCACACATCACCATAAAAAATGGTAAATGTTCTGCACTTATATAGCGCTTTTTCTACCTAGCAGGCACTCAAAGCGCTTTACACTGCATCTCATTCACCCATTCACACGCACAAGCACACACACATTCACACACCGATGGCAGAGCTGCTATGCAGCTGACCTGACTCACCGGGGGCAACTAGGGGTTCAGTATCTTGCCCAAGGACACTTTGACATGTGACGTGGCAGCCGGAAACGAACCACCAATCCTATGATTGGCAGTCAACTGCTCTACCTATTGAGCCACAGCCACCCCTGGCTGTGGCTCCCCACCCCTAAAAAACACTGTGCAGCGGTGCTCTATAGCTTCTCTTCTGTCATATTTATTTATTTCCATTTTAGTGACCTCCAAAATAAAAGAATGGAACGAGGACTGGCTGCTGCATTCTTCACCTTGAAAAGAAGAAAGAAGAAAACTGAGTAAGGTATCAAACGTGTGACAGCAGAGAAAGCTCGCGCTCAGTAACGAGCTCTGAAATTATTTTTCTTCTTCTTTTTCACCCTGACATCATTGATTTGATGTTTTAAAGATCAAAAGCTGAGTTATTCTCTGGTTTCTGTCTTCATGAAGGACACAAGTACAATCACATTTAAGGAGGAGGAAAAGTTTGGCAGGAATTTGTGTGAAATCATGAACTTGCAGAACTCTTAAGCTACAGTAGCAACACATCGTAGACTAATCATGACCAAGTGATCCTGCTGATTTCTGCAACAGTTCATACAGCTGACAGTCGTCATGAGCAGTGTAAATGATCTCAGACTATTACAAATGAGCATATTGTTCATGTGAGATGACTTCTTCAACAACATTCATTCAGCCTGGTGTTCCTACAGTATGTTAGTGACAGACTCTGCTGGGAATAATCACAATCCAGATAAATAATAAATGCAACTGTTCACATCATGTACAGTAGATCTTCAAATAGTCCGAGAGACTCTGAGAAAGAGACCGTGCAATGCTCGTCCGTGAACATCCTTTCAGCTTCACTTATCGGGACCTTTACACCAACATCAGTTCCTGTCCCGTCGACTGGAGCAGGTGATGAATTAGGTCGCAAGACTTTCCAAATAACTAGTTAACTGAAGACAGTGAGAAGCACAGTGTTGAGAGCAACAAGGAAAAGCTTTAGCCAGCTCTCAGTGACTCATCCATTTACCACTGACAGTTTATCTTTTGATTAAATCAGCTGCTGGTTAAATGGGGACAAACACTATAGAGCCCACCAGACTGTAAAGAAAGGAAGGAAGGAAGGAAGGAAGGAAGGAAGGAAGCTACAGAGGCTGGAACAGACGGAGTCTCTCTGGACTGGGGGAGCAGCAGACTGTAGGACACACACACACACACACACGAACACACACACACACAACCTCAGAATGATTTAATGTGAACTGTCAGATCACTGAAGCCGCACTGGCACAAATCCCTCACCTGTGTAACTAGAGAGGAAACACACACCCTGTACACCCTTACAACAGTGCAGACAGCAGGGCTGAGTGTTTGCATGGGGACAGAGGAGACATCTGTACATGTGGATCATCCTCCCTCTGCTCCACCACAGACTTTACCGGACAAAAGCTCTAAAAGCTGATAGTAGCTAGAATACTATGGACTGACATAGCTTGGACTTCAGTGATGAGCAATCTCACTGTGTCAGGATTCAGAAAGGACGGACTAATGGGAGCTGGTGCTGATGGGGAGTCTGACAACAACCTGGCAGGAGAGGAGCGGAGTTAATGGAATTAATTCATTAATTTAATTAATTCAACAGATTCACTGATGAGGCTGAGGCATCAACTTATCCCTTCATGCACTTGTTATTCCAACAGTAGCCAACAACATCTTCAGACTCATTTAAACTGTATCTGTGTTCATTGTGTTTTCAGCTAATTAAAAAGTGACTCTTGGTTTATTCTTTCTGTTTCAACAACATATTGTTGCTGAGTGCGACTAATACTCCACTAATCACCACGTGTCTTCTTCCCTACATCACACTCAGCCCTCTAAAATACCGCTATGATGCATGTGAGCACTGGGTAAATTCTTTGTCTCTGATTGACTTTAAACAACAAACCACGATAAAGTGGGAATCGTCTTTTGTGGCATGACACTGAGATGCACCATCATAGAACAGTAACTAGTGTAAACCATGATTCATCCTATCCCATTACTTCTTCCTGTGATTCAGAGAGCTGCAGCTTTGAGGGCAGTTTTCTGAAAACACCTTTAAGACCAAGAGACAGAACATGAGACACCTCATGATTAGCACAGAAACTGGATGCAGCACCCCCTGCTCACTAATTAGCGTGTTATATGATGTTTGTTTAATCTGTGAGAAGTAAAAGTGTGAGAAGCTGCTGTGAATTAGCTACTGGTGGCATTTAGACAAGACCCACAGCACAGAAGTGTAACTGATGTTCACATCGAACTGCAGTAATTATTCAACCCAAAATATGAAACTAGTTCCTGAAGAACTCTCAACTCACACCGACTCCTCCAGGAGCTCCCAGCAGTGCTCGTTTCTTTTCCCACACTTGTACAAAGATGAGTGTAGACTCAATAAAACGGATCAGCAGCTGGTTTTCAGAGCTGCACTCTCAGAGCCTGCAGTGCTCTCGATTGCTGGTCACTTGATTCTTTTTATTCTGTCTCTGCTGACAGGCGTCACTCACAGTGGAAACAGCTGATGGTAAATTACATCCATTCAAAAACACTAATTTCACTGGACAGTTGCCATGGAGCCACGGTGCCCTGAACAGTACAGAATTAAGCTCATTACAGTTCAACGAGTGCCTTCAAATGTGTGCAAACACCGTTTGATGGTTTGAGACTAGTATCTACAACTGAAACAGCACCCAGCACATGAGAGAAGTCCTTCACCCTGTGCACTGTCCTGCTGCTGCTCAGTATTTGATCCACCTTCTCAGTCCTGATTTCCTCCTTCTGTCCTCCAGCTTTTCCTTTCCGCTTCTCTCGCTGCTGCTCAGTGGTTTTTAATGAATTACCTCTCGACCCCACCATGTGGATTACAATAATGTCTGAGTACCCATAAATCAGTTCTGGCTTGAGAGCAACGTGAGTCAAATCCAATTTTTGTATGAGGACAGACAGCTGTTACATAAATGGATCTTTGAACAGTCAAACAATCAAGGTCACTGAGTCATAGTGAAGGAGAGGAGATAACTGATAATAAGACAATAGATCAGTATTGAATTACTCCACTCTGAGTCATCTTATTAATATTTATTGAATATATCTTCCATTGGTGGTAGGACCCTGAGGGCTATACGCTGGTAATAACACTAATGCTTCTCAAACATTTTGAATTTTCAATCCTTTTTAATTAAAAACGTGACACAAAGTGAAATACTTCACGATAGTTTGCTTAACTCGATGATTACAGCTCAAGAAAATCAAAACATGATAATTTATAATTTGAAGTTTGAGTAAAAGTATAAATGTTGTGCATCAGATATAGAGACGAGCTGAAGGCTCCTGGTCGTCAGGCCATGATGCACTGATGCAGTAATTGGTGCTGGAGAAGCCCCAACCAGCAGCTATAACATTAAGGGATGTTCTGTATATATCTGATGTGTCCTTGGAAAGTACTGGGATTACCCACAGTCGCAGGATCTGGAGACCGTGCCTGGGACTCAACTACCTTGCTGAACCTGTTGCCACCGCGACTCAGGGTACGTTTCAGAAAATGGATGCATGGGTGCATAAATAAAACCAGTGAACCGGGCTTGTTTACACGCTCACAGGTCACGAAGCTATAAATGGTCTGTAAATCAGCCTCATGAGAGAGACACCGAGAGCTGTAATGACATCAGTGAAAGTTTAGACTGAACTCAGGGAGAGTTTCTGTCTATTTCTGTCCTGAGCTGAATCAGTTCACAGTGTTTTCCGGGCAGAGTAGAAGGATCCATAACACCCCAATATAGAACTGGGGAAAATGTCCCAAAGAGCCGCTGATATTTCTGTTAAATTTTAAACGCTGTCTTGCATAATCACCTCAAAAATGGGCTTCAATGTCCGCAAACACAAAGATGCTTTTCATTACATTTAACTAGGCTTTCATGAAGAGTCTACAAATACCCCAAGGCACAGTCACAGCTTATCTTCTGCAGCTTTCATTTAATTACAAACACCCACAATTTGATTAACACCTGTTTTTTCCTCTGTAATGAGAAAACCAAGCAGTTTAAATAAGCAACAACTCAATATAGCAAGAACAGAGAAGCTGCATCATTAATCTCCATCGAGTTATGTTCCCTGCCTCTGTGCAGCGAGTGGACTCAAGTGGTACTTATCACACACAAACATGCACACATATGCACTCCATATTGCCTTTTTAATGTAGGCCCATCATTGTGACCATAGGAGACAACACACAGATAAAAGCCTGAGTGTCCAACACCTCCCGCTGCACCTCCAGAAAACAGAAGAGGAGGAACACCCTTTGCTCCATCTATGTCTCTTACTGGAAATAATGAGCAGCAATTAGGAGTCGGTGATTACACAGTGAGGGCTAACAGAACATCATTAGATGATTCAACTTCTGATGCTCATCGATGGAGGGAGGGCCGGGCTGGGCCCAACCAAGCCTCCGTAACCTCCGCTGCTGAGGCCGACTCTGAAAACCCCGGAGCTGCCTTCTCATTTATGGAGACTTTGAAGGGGAGACTGCTTGGAAATGGCTTCAGCTTTGATGCAAAGCTCTGTGGATTTGTGTCAAATTGGGCCTCAGTGATGCGGCTCCTCGCAGGCGTCCATCTTAGGGAGGGAGGGTGAGCTCACACACACCACACACGGACACACCCCACAGACGACACCACACCACACACAACCAACACCACACACACAACACACACACACACAACACACCACACACACACAACCACACCAGACCACACACACCACACACTGACACAACACCACACCAGCACACACCACACCAAACACGACACCACCATCCTCCTCTGAAGAACCGTTTAGTCTGCTGTGGCACTGGAAGAGGCCTCAGAGGAGAAGAGGAGGGGCTGGGATGAGATATAAAAGTAGTCAGTGAGGTCACAGAGACACACACAGACACACACACAGACACACACACAGACACACACACACAGAGACACACAGAGAGACACACAGAGGTACAAACAGACACACACACACAGAGACACACAGAGACACACAGAGGTAACATACACAGACACACACACACAGAGACACACACACAGAGACACACACAGACACACACACACAGAGACAAACAGACACACACAGAGACACACACAGAGACACACAGAGGTACACACAGACACACACACACAGAGACACACACACAGAGACACACACACAGAGACCACAGAGACACACAGAGACACACAGAGACACACAGAGACACACAGAGAGACACACACACACAGAGACACACACACAGAGACACACACAGACACACACACAGAGAGACACACAGAGGTACAAACAGACACACACACACAGAGACACACAGAGGTACACACAGACACACACACACAGAGACACACAGACACACACACACAGAGACACACAGACACACACACAGAGACACACAGACACACACACAGAGACACACAGACACACACAAACAGAGACACACAGACACACACACAGAGACACACAGACACACACAAACAGAGACACACACAGTTGTAGCATTATGATGGCATGTCCTATTAGCTCAGCTGTAGGAGAAGTGTCTCTCACTCTAAAGGAGGAGGAGAGACTATGAGAGAGAGAGAGGGAGAGAGGGAGAGAGGGAGAGAGGGAGAGAGGGAGAGGGGGAAGAGAGAGATTAGGTGAGAGATGTCTAGAGAGAGAGAGAGATGCTAGAGAGGGCTATAGTGGATAGCTCTCTCTCTCTCTCCCTCGCCTCTATATCGCTCTATCGAGAGAGAGACGGGAGAGAGAGAGAGGAGAGAGGTTAAGAGGAGAGAGAGAGAGGGATAGAGGGAGAGAGAGAGAGAGAGAGAGGGAGAGAGAGAGATGGAGAGAAGAGGGAGAGAAGAGAGAGAGAGGGAGAGAGAGAGAGAGAGAGGAGATAGAGAGAGAGAGAGAGAGAGAGAGGTAGCGATGTAGAGAGTGATAGACAGAGAGGGAGAGAGAGAGGAGGGGAGAGGGGGGAGAGAGAGAGGGAGAGAGTAGGAAGAGAGAGTAGGGAGAGAGAGGGAGAAGAGAGAGATAGAGAGGAGAAGGTAGAGCGATAGAGAGAGCAGGGAAGGGGAGAGAGAGATAGGAAGGAGAGAGGGAGAGAGAGAGGGAGAGGATAAGAGATAGGGTGAAGGAGAGAGAGGGAGAGAGAGAGAGATTAGAGAGGAGAGAGATGGCAGAGATGAGAGAGGGAGAAGAGAGAGAGAGAGAGGGGAGGGATATAGATAGAGAGTTAAGAAGGGAGAG
>NW_022872815.1:0-76425 GCF_900324465.2 Anabas testudineus | reverse complement strand
GAATCATCCTTCTCCGCCTCACTCTATCATGAACATCTTCTACCCTAACACTAGCCAACCTCATGTCCTCTGTTACACACGTCCTATATCTCCCCTGGTCGTCCTCTTGTCCTCCTGCCTGGCAGCTCCATCTCCAACATCCTTCTACCAATATACTCACTATCCCTCCTCTGAACATGTCCGAACCATCTCAGTCTGGCCTCTCTGACTTTGTCGCTAACACAGGCAACGTGAGCCGTCCCTCTGATGGACTCGTTCCTTTTTCTGTCTAACCTGGTCTTCCTAAGGAGAACCTCAACATCTTCATCTCTGCTACCTCCATCTCAGCCTCTTGTCTCTTTCTCACTGCTACCGTCTCTAACCATAGAGCAGAGCTGGTCTCAACCACTGTCTTGTACACCTTTCCTTTGAGTCTTGCTGACACTCTTCTGTCACACAACACTCCTGACACTTTCCTCCACCCGCTCCAACGCCTGCACTCTCCTCTTCACCTCTTTTCCACACTCTCCATCACACTGAACTGTTGACCCCAAGTACTTAAACTCCTGTACCTTCTTCACCTCAGCCCCCTGTAACCTAACGCTTCTACCTTGATCCCTCTCATTCAGACACATGTTATTCTGTCTTACTACGACTGACCTTCATGCCTTCTTTCCAGAGCAAACCTCCACCTTTCCAGCTGTTCCTCCACCTGCTCTCTACTCTCACTGCAATCACAATGTCATCCGCAAACATCATTGTCCAGGGAGATTCCTGTCTGACCTCATCTGTCAGCCTGTCCATCAGCATAGCAAACAAGAAGGGACTCAAAGCTGATCCTTGGTGTAGTCCCACCTCCACCTTGAACTCCTCTGTCTGACCTACAGCACATCTCACCACCGTCATACTTCTCTCATACATGTCCTGAACTAGTCTGACGTACTTCTCTGCCACTCCCGACGACCTCATACAGTACCACAGCTCCTCCTCGGCACCCTGTCATACGCCTTCTCTAAAACTACAAAAAAACAAATGCAGCTCCTTCTGACCATCTCTGTACTTTTCCATCAACATTCTCAAAGCAAAATGGCATCATGGTGCTCTTACGGGGCATGAACCATACTGCTGCTCACAATCTCCACCTTCTTCCTAAGCCTGGCTTCCACTACTCTTTCCCACAGCTTCATTGTGTGGCTCATCATTTATTCCTCTATAGTTGCTGCAGTTCTGCGTGTCACCTTGTTCTTAAAGATCGGAACCAGAACACTTCTCCTCCATTCCTCAGGCATCTTCTCACTCTCTAGAATCCTATTGAACAAACTGGTTAGAAACTCCACTGCTGCTCTCCTAAGCACTTCCACACTCCACAGGTACGTCATCAGGACCAACAGCCTTTCCACTCTTCATCCTTTTCAGAGCCTTCCTAACCTCATCCTTTCCAATCTCTTCTATTTCCTGCTCCACAACATCCACATCTTCCTCCCTTCTTTCCCTGTCATTTTCCTCATTCATCAGATCCTCAAAATACTCTTCCATCTTTCTGCACACTCTCCTGGGTTGTTGCACCTTTCCATCTCTGTCCTTAATCACCCTTACCTGTTGCACATCCTTCCCATCTCTATCTCTCTGTCTGGCTACCTGTACAAGTCCTTCTCTCCTTCCTTTGTGTCTAACCTGTCATACAGTCATCGTAGCTTTCTGTTTGGCCTTTGCCACCTCCCTCTTCACTCTACGCTGCACTTCCTTGTACTCCTGTCTACTTTCCTCAGTCCTTTCTCTATCCCACTTCCTTCTAGCTAACTTCTTCCTCTGGACGGATTCCTGTACTTCCTCATTCCACCACCAAGTGTCTTTACCTTCTTTCCTCTTTCCAGATGACCACACCTAGCACCTTCCTACCTGTTTCCCTGATAACCTCTGCTGTGGTTTCCCACCATCTGGAAGCTCATCCTGACCACCCAGAACCTGTCTCAACTTCTGCCTGAATTCCTCACAAGTTTCTTCATTCTTTAGCTTCCACCACTTGGTCTTCTTCTCTGACTTCCCTCTCTTCTTCTTCCTGACCTCCAGAGTCATCTTGCACACCACCATGCGGTGCTGTCTGGCTACACTCTCTCCTACCACCACTTTGCAGTCACTAACCTCTCTCAAATGACCTCGTCTACATAGGATGTAGTCCACCTGCGTACTCCTACCTCCACTTCTGTATGTCACTCTATGCCTCTCGCTTCTGGAAGTAAGTGTTGACTACAGCCATTTCCATCCTCTTAGCAAAGTCCACCACCTCTGTCCTTCCAGATTCCTTTCCTTCACACCAAACCTGCCCATCACCTCCTCATCACTCTGTTGCCTCACCAACATGCCCATTGAAGTCTGCTCCAACAACAACTCTCTCTCCCTGGGGATACTCTCTATGACCTCATCAAACTCACTCCAGAATCTCTCCTTCTCTTCTAACTCACAGCCAACCTGTGGCGCATACCACTGACTACATTCACCATCACCCTTCAATTTCTAGCTTATGCTCATCCCTGTCTGAGACTCTTTTCACCTCTAGAAAACTGTTTACACAATCCCCCTTCAAGATCACTCCTACCCCGTTTCTCTTCCTATCAACACCATGGTAGAACAGTTTGATCCTCCTCCGATACTACGTGCCTGCTGCCCTTCCACCTTGTCTCCTGCAACACAAGAACATCTACCTTTCTTCTCTCCATCATGTCTGCCAGCTCCTGCCTTTCCCTGTCATCGTACCAACGTTAAGGTCCCTATTCTCAAATCTTTTCCTGCCTTTTCCCTTCTCTCTCTGCCCACGAACCCTTCTGCTCCCCTCTTTCTTCGACACCACAGTAGTCAAATTTCCACCGGCACCCTGTAGGTTAACAGCATCGGTGGCGGTCGTTGTTAACCGGGCCTCGACCGATCCGGTATGAAAGTCTTGTGATGATTCGCATGGTATTTTGGCAATTTTTTACGCCGGTGCCCTTCTGACGCAACCCTCTCTATTTATCCGGGCTGGGACCGGCACAAAAGTCACTGGCTGCAACCCCTTGGCTAGGTTATCTGTAGTGAAATTAATTTCCTTTAAAACACTAAACATATCATTGCAGGCTTCTGCTACTTTCTATGGTTCATGTGTCGTCTGTCTTCTTCTTCTTCTTTCGGCTGTTCCCATCCGGGTCGCCACAGCGAATCATCATTTTCCACCTCACTCTATCATGACATCTTCTACCCTAGCACTACCAACCTCCTGTCTCTGTTATAACATCCATATATTCCTCCTTGGTCGTCTCTTGCCCTTGCCTGGCAGCTCCATCTCCAACATCCTTCTACCAATACTATACTACTCCCTCCTCTGAACATGTCCAAACCACTCAGTCGGCCTCTCTGACTTGTCGCTAAACAACAGACACCGTGAGCCTCCCTCTGATGTTACTTCGTTTCCTTTTTCTGTCTAACCTGGTCACTCCTAAGGAGAAACCTCAACTCTTCATTCCTGCACCTCCATCTCAGCCTCTTGTCTCTTCTCATGCTACGTCTCTAACCCCATAGAGAGAGCTGGTCTCCCACTGTCTTGTACACCTTTCCTTTGAGTCTTGCTGACATTTCTGTCCCACCACTCTGACACTTTCCTCCACCCGCTCCAACCTGCCTGCATCGCCTCTCTTCACTCTTTTCCACACTCACACACACCTCACACTGAACTGTTGACCAAAAGTACTTAAACTCCTGCACCTTCCTTACCTCACGCCCCTGTAACCCTAACGCTTCTACTTTGATCCCTCTCGTTCAGACACTGTATCTGTCTTACTACGACTGACCTTCATGCTCTTTTTCCAGAGCAAACCTCCACCTTTCCAGCTGTTCCTCCACTGCTCCTCTACTCTCACTGCAAATCAAATGTCATCCGCAAACTCATTGTCCAGGGAGATTGCCTGTCTGACCTCATCTGTAGCCTGTCCATAGCATAGCAAAACAAGAAGGGACTCAAAGCTGATCCTTGGTGTAGTCCCCCTCCACCTTGAACTCCTCTGTCTGACCTACAGCACATCTCTACCACCGTCAACTTCTCTCATTAATGTCGCACTAGTCTGACGTACTTCTCTGCCACTCCCGACGACCTCATACAGTACCACAGCTCCCTCCCTCGGCACCCTGTCAACGCACTTCTCTAAAACTACACAAAACACAATGCAGCTCCTTCTGACCATCTCGTACTTTTCCATCAATTCTCAAAGCAAAAATGGCTCAGTGGTGCTCTTACGGGGCATGAAACCATACTGCGTGACACAAATCTCCACCTTCTTCCTAAGCCTGGCTTCCACTACTTCTTTCCACAGCTTCATTGTGTGGCTCATCAAACTTTATTCCTCTATAGTTGCTGCAGTTCTGCGTGTCACCTTGTGCATTCGCTGTGGCGACCCCTGATGGGAAAAGCCGAAAGAGAAGAAGAAGAATTTCACTTACAGATCAGAATAATTTGTTAAACTGCAAAACTAAGAATAATTCTCAGCCAAACATTAGTTTGAAAATGTGGCCCTCTAGTGGAGGAAGAACATTTACTGCAACAGTGTGGAAAAGGTTTTCCAACAGCCTCTCAAGCAGGGCTGGTATTGACCCTCACCAACCCAACAAATGCATGTGAATTTCAGCAGTGGTAGCACAGTTATTCCTAATACTAATAAAAGAAAGTCTAAAGCACAGAAGCACTCTGCTGTCACAAACACATCAAACCTACACATGCAGTTATCCGAACTAGGCCTTTGTCAAGAAAAAGAAATCGATGAAATGGGAGGAAGACAGAATGTCCCTGTACAGTGTTACTGTGGACAGTAACAAGTCAACTGGAGCTCAGATCATCATTCTGTTCAATGAGACACGGATTAGTTGGAAACTCACCTATAAAGTGAGAGAAACAGAGAAAGAGGTAAAGCGACATGTCTTTGGAGGAGTTGAAGCCAAACAGACAGCAGATGACCAATGTTCTTCCACTGCAGTAGAATGAAGCAACTAAACAGCCTCTCTGCTGCACAGCCCTTCTCCTCAACATCAAGCTGATTGTGCTTTTAGTTCCTCCAACATTTCTGCTCTGGACACACAAACAATCTCATTGGTTGACTTGGACTTCAGTGGGTGGGACCAGGTAAGAACCCGTTAGAGATTCTCCTCCTTCCAATGTTCAGTTCACTCAGTGAGATTATTTGATTCCTAATCAGCTCAGTCTCAGAAATATTCGCTGAATGTCCACTTTCTCTTCTTAACTCCATTGTTAGAAAATAAGAACGTCTTAATAATCAGGTAAAACTATGTTTATTCGTAATCTAGTTCAATCTGGAAGTTAAGTCATGTCAACTCGATTTCCTTCTCTTCAGTTCCACATGTTCCACTACTCATCCCAGTGGCACCGTCCACAGATTTGTCCTCCAGGTTGGTTCCTGCTCTTACTGAATAGGTTTCTAAGGTGTAGAAGCTGAGAGCAGTGTAAGGTTTAGACCACTACCAGGTATAAGAGGACACGACAGACTGCGACTGGATTTAAAGATTTAGATTTTTACCATCTGGCCGGGAACAAAGAGCTGCAGACCTGTTTATATGATGCAGGGAGAGAGCAGGTGAAACTCAGTTAATTAGAGGTAAAGGTGCAGACAGAGAGCTCAATCAGACCATATATGGTCAGAGCAGGAAGTGGAAGGCTGGACACCGTGACAAGAAGTGGGAGTTGTCAGGTGTGGTCTCCCTGTTGGATGTGTGAAGTGGTCTTAATCTTCCTGGAGATGAATCAATAACGTTGACCGGATTCTGAGACCACCACCTCTGATGAGGGAAAGACAGGTTTCAATGAACACTGAGTTAAAACCGTGAAGACGACTGAGTCACTAAAAAAGATCAGATCAAGGTAAAAATTGAAGGAATCAAACATAAACAGGTTCAAAGTAAATTTTAAAAGTTTTATAGTTTTTTGTTCATGTTGTTTGAGACTTTGTCAAATCTTCGCTGGAAATGAAGAAATTAGAAAAAACACAGAGGAGAAAATGTTTCTCTGTGGACAGAAACAAGTCAACTGTGACTGAGACAGAATGAGACTTCATGACACAGAGACAAGATCTTGGTAACTGAAGTTGAACAGTGTGTGAGTCCCTCTAGTGGATGTTGTGGAGTTTTCTGTTTCTTTGCTCCAAAGGTTTTTGTACAGAATTTTACTGTTTCCTGTCACTGTGGGCCTCAGAGCACAGTAGTACACAGCAGAGTCAGACACTGCAGCAGAGGAGATGTTCATCATGAGTTGTTTTTGTTCCACTTTAACCTTCAGTCCAGAGATTTGTTCAGTTCCCACTGCTCCTGTAGCAGAGTGTGAGATGAGGAACTCTGGTGGTTTTCCTGGATACTGTCGATACCAGAAGAAATAATTACTACTTGATAGTTGGGGGTAATTGTAGATCAGAGTAACAGAGTTTCCTTCAATAGTGAACTGTTCACTGTTAACAGGAGTGAGATCTTCACAGCTGACACCTGAAAGAAAAAGACATTTAAAAGATGAGAAAAGACTCAGTGACCAGTGAAGATGTTGGTTAATAAAACTTATTTTCTACCTAACAGACCTGTTGGAGTGAAGAGAAGCAGTAGAGAAACCAAAGCACAGTCCAATGACAGCATGATGATTAAAGGAAATGGTTTGTGTGCTGAACTCCACTGAATCTAGGAGTTTCTCTCTCTTCTATAGTTCAGTAACAGCTCAGCTCCTCCTTCTATTCTCTCTGAGCCCCCCCCCCCTTGTTTCATCTTCTTTGAGACCTATAAGGTCTCTTTCTATTCCACCTTCTTCTACCCTTTGAGACCAGAAGGACCTAAACTGCATATTCTTCCATGCACAGGGATCTTCCTCATACCTTTCTCTATAGTTAAATTTACCATCGCTGTCCGTTGTCTGAGCTCTTCAAGAGTTATCTGGGTGTTTTGGGACAAGCACCAAACTAGGACAGGAGATCTACTGAATAAGTAAGAGTTGTTTGAAATTTGTTTGTTAGTTTCAGAGGTAGCAGAGCTTGTGTCATTTCTCTCTAGTCTGCTGATTTAGCCTGTCTGTCAGTCTGTTTCAATAAGTATTAAGAGAGTTAGAGAGTTTTGGTGTATTGTTGGTGGTAGTTTCAGCTTAGTAATCACCGAGCATTCACACCTTTGACCTAACAAAGGCAAACAAATTAGTTTGGTTTCTACCAGGGGGCGGTTTCAGCCGTAGCCCATTACGACCATATTTAAAGCACCTGTCTTGCTGGAGCGTCGGTGGACGCGTCAGCCCTTGTGTTCAGCCCTCTTTGTGTGAAGACCGATTTGGGTAAAGACCTGCGAGTCTACCTGTGCGAGTCCACCGAGCAAGGACACCGCAAGACGCAAGGTTTCCAACTTTATTTGCACTTTTCTCTTTCTCTTCACTTTAACCCTTTCTGCTTCGGAAAGCCTTTCTGTCTCCTTTCTTCCAATGTGTTTTCAGCAGATTCCAGTTCTCCTCGGCAGACGCAGGACATGGCGTTCTCCGAGAGGACAATGCATCTCCCACCTGCGGCCCCTCACCCAGAGCACCTCGCCGCCGGCCTCTTTTTCTCTTGCCTTGTGGAACTGTCAGTCGGCGGTGAACAAGGCGGACTTCATTCCAGCTTTTGCTTCAACCTCAGCTGTTCAGCTGCTTGCACTTACAGAGACCTGCATTACTCCACAAAACACGGCCACCCCAGCCGCGCTCTCCACCGGCTTTGCTTTTTCTCACACTCCTCGCCCATCACGCCGTGGGGGCGGGACTGGTCTTCTAGTAGCTGATACCTGGAATTTCTTCACTATGGCACCCTTTAGTAATCTGTCTTCATTGGAATATCATGCCGTTAGGATTACAGCACCGATCACAGCCCACATCATTGTGATCTACCGACCGCCGGGCCAGCTGGGGGACTTTTGTGACGAGCTGGATATGCTATTGTCTCAATTCCCTGAAGATGGCACTCCTCTTATCGTCTTAGGTGATCTCAACATCCACCTCAACAAACCACAAGCATCTGACGTGCTCGCTCTTCTGAACACGTTTGACCTAAGACTAGTCTCCACTCCTCCAACTCACAAAGCTGGCAACAACCTGGACCTCGTTCTGATCCGAAATTGCACTGTGGACGACATCTCTCTCACTCCTCTGCATTTGTCGGATCACTTCTTCATTCAGCTCAAAGTCTTCATCTCTAGACCTTCTCATTCTTCCACTGCATTGGAAACATTCCGCTGCAACCTCAGATCTCTCAACCCGGAGCAGTTTTCTTCCCTGGTTTCTGCAGCGCTGCCCTCATTGCAGGTTTTATCCACCTACGACACCGACGCAGCCACGGACAGGCTCTGCGATACTCTTTCATTCTGCCTGGATAGTCTGTGCCCGACATCTACTAGACCTGCTCGTCCTTCAGCTTCCAACTCGTGGCTCACTGACCAGATCTGTGAACAACGCACTGTGCTCAGGAGTGCTGAGAGGAAGTGGCGCAAATCCAAGTCTCAACCTGCTCTAACTGAGTATCAGGATTTGCTTCAATCCTTCTCTTACAGTGTCACCAGGGCGAAGACTGAATACTACCAGGAAAAGCTCAGCAACACCACAGACACCAGAAAGCTGTTCTCAACTTACAAGTCTCTACTCCATCCACCCCCACCTCCACCACCCACCTGTCTCACAGCTGACGACTTTCCCTCCTTTTTTACCAACAAGGTGGCAGCCATCAGCTCCCAGTTCACTCCTCCTGACAGTGACATTCTGCTTACTAAACCTGACGATGCATCTCACTTCACTTTTTCAACACTGTCAGAGGACGATGTATCCACCCTTCTCCTCTCAAATTCGCCCGACCACCTGCTCTCTGGATCCAATCCCCTCTACTCTTCTTCAAGCTATTGCACCAACACTAATACCAGCCATTACACAGATCATCAACACCTCTTTCACAACAGGCCCCTTTCCCACCTCATTCAAGCAGGCTCATATTACTCCACTGTTGAAGAAGCCTTCTCTGGATCCCTCCCTTGTGGAGAACTATAGACCGGTCTTTCTTCTTTCATTCCTGGCCAAGACTCTGGAACGTGCAGCCTTCAATCAACTCTCTGACGTTCTTTCCTGGAACAACCTTCTTGATGTCAATCAGTCTGGCTTCAAGAGTGGTCACTCCACAGAGACGGCACTTCTGACTGTTGTGGAATCCCTACGGGTGGCTAAAGCTGCAGGTAACTCTTTCGTCCTTATTCTGTTTAGACCTATCTGCAGCCTTTGACACTGTGAACAATCAGATTCTCATGACTGCACTCTCAGACTCTACTTCTTCTCTGGGCTCTATCATCCATTCTCATGGCTTTTCTTATCACTGCTATGCAGATGACACACAGCTCTTCCTGTCTTTTCCGCCGGATGACTCAACTGTCTCATCTCGCATCTCTGCCTGTCTCTCTGACATCTCTGCCTGTCTCTCTGACATCTCTGCCTGGATGAGAAAAAGACACCTTCAACTCAACATTCTCAAATCTGAACTTCTAGTCTTCCCTGCCAGACTTTCAACTCAACACAACATCAGCACTAACATTGGATCTGCGGTGATTGTCCCTACTAAGTCAGCCAGAAACCTGGGGGTCATCATTGATGATCAGCTGACCTTCACGGAACACATCGCCACAGTCTCTAGGTCGTGTAGATATGCCCTCCACAATATCAGAAAGATCAGACCCTATCTGACGGAGTACACGACCCAACTCATTGTACAGGCGTTGATCTTATCTCGTCTGACTACCGCAATGTACTTCTGATGGGGTTACCGGCATCCACGACCAAACCCCTCCAGATGATCCAAAATGCAGCAGCACGCCTCATTTTTAACCAACCAAAAAGGTCTCATGTCACACCGCTCTTCAGATCTTTGCACTGGCTTCCTGTGGCTGCAAGGATCAAATTCAAAGCTCTGTCTCTTGCCTACAGAGTGGTAAACTCCAAAGCTCCATCTTATCTCAGTTCAATCATTCAGGTCTTGTCACGAGTCTACCTATCTGCCCTCCATGTTGTTGGCTCCTCCTCCTCCTTGCTCCTGCACACTGATTGGCCAGCCACTTCACATGTGCTTCCTCTCTGCCTATTTAAGCAGGTCTGTCTGCTGGCTTCCCTTGCCAGATAGTCTCACACCTTATTGTGAATACTCACTATCCAGCATTTCTCTGTTTTTGTCTACCTGTTGCTGAATCTGCCTGACCTGACCATGACGCTGCCTGCTCCTTGAGTTACGTGAGTTTTTCTCGCTTGTTCTGACCCCTTCCTGGTTTTCCCCCCCTTCTACTCTGTTTCGGCTTGGACCTCCCTGTGTTTGGCCTGAACTGTTCTCGGTTGTGGATTTTGGATTTTCCTTCTATTGGCTTGCTGTGTATGATTGCTTACGGTTTGGGATTTTGGACTTCTTTTGGACTGGTTTCTGTGTATGACCTGGTCTATGTGTTGACGTCAGCTGCTCTGCCTTAGCCCCTGGTGTACTGTGTATGATCTGGACTGCCCCTGGATACCCCATTTCTTGTCTGCCCTTGCGACTCTGGTGTTGTGTCACTGCTGACTTTATTCTCTCGCCAGTTTCTCTCCTCAGCCTCTGCAACGCCACATGCTCTCCCGCCGTCCGCCATTTTTGAGGTCGCACCGGAAGTTGTCCGCCATCTTTGAGGTCGCACCGGAAGCACTCCCCGCTTGCCCTGCCAGGCCACACTGCCCCTGGGCGTCTGCTACCACACCGTTCAACCGCATCTGTGAGTATAGGTCTCACGATTCAGCAAGTCTTAGCAAGCCCCTGGCTAACTCTGTCTCCCCTCATAGACTGCCGACCCAGCACTGTTCCCACCGACGACTGCCTTGTCAGACCCCCGTTTCTGCCATCCCCTTCCACTGCATTGTTAATTAGGCCTTTCTATTTCATATATTTGTTTTGAGCCTCTTCTCTGGCTATGGAGTCCGACCCTAGATTTGTGACAGGTCTACATCCCGTCCCGTCGACTGCGCTCAACCGGGGAACGTCGTCTGGTGGTACCAGCACCACACAGTCGACACCAAGGAAAACTGTTCAGCTCAGTGATCCCACGATGGTGGAATGAGCTGCAGAACTCTGCACGCTCAGCCACCTCACTTCAATATTTAAAAAACTGCTGAAAGCAGAACTCTTCATCATCTTCCTTTGGACATAAAAAAAAAAAAAAAAAAAAATTCTACCCCTTCATTCTCACATCTCTTGAAACAGAAACACTTTTTTGATAGCACTTTGCTTTGATGTTGTTTCTTCTTGACTTAGATTTTTTTGCCTTGTTCCTCACTTGTAAGTTGCTTTGGATAAAAGCGTCTGATAAATGACTAAATGTAAATGTTTTGTGGCAGATTTCAGATGAGCCTTAATGTCCTTCTGGATTATCAGTGGTTTCTGATGATCTCCCCACATTTTCATGGATGGTATTTCTACCCAGTGTCAGTTTTGACGTTGAAAGTGTGTAACTCTTGTGTGGTGTTCATATTTTGTTTGTGGGTCTGATTTAATTCAACACAAACAATTTGATGTTAAAAACTCAACTGATGTTTTCTTCATCTTGACTAAAAGCTATAGAAACAGTAAATATGGTTGATATTGTCCCTTTATCTTTTCTATTTGGGGTCGACTAAGAACAGATAAAGATCAATTCCCTCAAGACAGAGGGTCAAATGTGCAGAATGTGAGAGCAGACAGGTGTCGGTGCTTCAAGTTTAAAACACTAAACTCACACTGTCTCACACACAAACTAACATCACGTCCAGACAGCAGAGGGACAAAGTGAAGCTACACAGGACCTGGAAATGCTACAGCTTTATTAGCCCCAGACCCGAACATCCTGTATGTGTGTAGATGTACAATGTGTGGTCAGTGAAAATGTGTTCTGATCAATGTTGTTCACAGATAATGAGCCAACGAGTCTGAGTTTGAATAAATAATGATATATTTTATCTTTTGATAATAAATCAAAACACCATGAAGGGTTAAACGTGGACTACCAGCTTTAAAACAAGCACAGTTGTGAAGATGGTTTATTTCTGTTATTTAGCTAAAAACACTGTCAGTTGTATGTTACAGGTAAACGATGAATGGTCTGTTTAAAGAGATGATTCAGAAATTCTTCAACACACATGAATCTTATAGAAGTTAAACTGAAGTTGAACAGTGTGTGAGTCCCTCTAGTGGATGTTGTGGAGTTTTCTGTTTCTTTGCTCCAAAGGTTTTTGTACAGAGTTTTGCTGTTTCCTGTCACTGTGGGCTGCAGAGCACAGTAGTACACAGCAGAGTCAGACACATGAAGCTTCTGGATCTTCAGAGGAACTGATTTGTCTTCGATCGCAGCATCAAACCTGTCGTTCTCAAACTCTGGAGCTTTATCTACTGTCTTTGAGAAACTTTTTGTCATGTACTTTGGAGGTCCATGGACGTCCTGTTTGTACCAGAACAAATATGGACCTGGGTCACTGGTCTCAAACATACAGTTGAGTGTAACAGCGTCTCCTTCAGTAGCAGTAACATGTCCTGTTGTCTGGATCACTTTGTCTTCTCCTTTACACTCTGAGGAAGAACAGAACATGCAGAGGAAGAGATGGATCAATAAAGAGGATTGATTAAAGGAGAACAATCAGTAGGTTTATTTCCCATCTTACCAAAGCAAAGAGCAGCAAGAATAATCCACAGCCAATGTTCCATCTGTACAACAAGGTTGAAAGCAGCAGGAGAAAGTGTGTGATGTTCAACATTCAGTGGGAGAATTGTTCTCTTCACAGCAGCAGTTCTTATTGACAGAATGGTTGAACACAGTGCACAAGTAGAGCACCGCCTACTGGATAATGTGTCCCTCTAGTGGAGGGAAAACGTTCACTTCAACAGGTGGAAAAAAGGCTTCCAGCAGCTCCTCAGTGTGTCAGCTGGTGTTTTTGTACAGAGACTGTGGCTTTGCTGTCACTGTGGGCCTCACAGCACAGTAGTACACAGCAGAGTCAGACACTGCAGCAGACGAGATCTGAAGATCCACATTTATTCCTCCAGACAGTTTAGCAGAGAATCTTGGGTCTGACTTTAGAAAATCTCCTGTTCTTGTAATATTTAGTCCTGAAATGTAAATGAGGAACTCTGGTGTTTTTCCTGGATGTTGTCGATACCAATAAAACTCATCACCAGCAGCTGCTTTTTTGGAGAATGTGTAGATCAGAGTAACAGAGTTTCCTTCTAAACTGAACTCTTCTCTCTTTACTGGAGTTAGATCTTCACAGCTGACACCTAAAAACATTTAAAGATCAGTTCGTATTCATAGATCTATATATTCAAATAACACTGAAATATACTTTGTATGTATCTAACGTACCTTTTAGAACAGATAATAACAGCAGAGTTTGTACATAACACACCAAGCCCAGCATGTTGAGTACAGTGAATGTTTCTGGTTTGTGTATTAAACTCTGTAGAATCTACAAGTTTCTCTCTCTTCTATAGTTCAGTAACAGCTCAGCTCCTCCCTGAACCTCTGTCTCCTCTTAGAGCTGTAGTTTCACTTCTCTCTGTTCCTCTTCCTCCTGGTTCACAGAAGAGAGAGTCATGACTACAAAATGTCAGGTTTAATTATGTTTTAATTATGATTGATGACCTTAAGGTCAAAGGTCACCGTGAACTTACTTTCCCAGGGATCCCCCCCCTTACATTAAGGGTATAATGATGTCACTGTAATGGAGTCTAGACGACCTTTCACTACGTCTAGATGACCTTTTAATGACTTCCAGACATCCGCCAGACCCGTCTAAGACAGGGATAATATACATAGGCATTAGTTAGAAGTTCAAGAATAAACACAGGTGTCTGGTAATCCGTGAGAACGGTGCCACACACACACACACACACACACTAGCATCATGCGTTACGCCCACTGGGTCTCGCAATTGGTGGATCTGATCACATGAGGGGCGGTACAACCACCCTCCTAGCCAATCAGAAAACGGCACCACCCACCCCGCGGAAAAACTAGCATTTAAGTTGCACAGTGTTCGAGAGGCCGCCATCGCCATTACAGACCGGTCGTGCCTCTGCAAGTATCGCCATTTTAAGGCAGCGTTGACTCTGAAAAACGGTAAGTTTCTTTACTTCGTGCTAAAATAAAGCTAATTTGTTGTATAAAACTTAAGCTAAATTGTAATTATTTATTAAAACTTAACAAAACTGCTTGTAGAGATGTGATTTTAACGTTGAGGGCTGAGTTGATGTATCCCTATTGTGTTATTTTCCCCAAAGAAAAAAAAAAACATGACCTGGGAAGAAAGCATGCCAACATTGTTCAACTACTCACCCATAGAGCCAACTCCAGTCTTTGAGATAGAAGATGTGGACCCCTCAACTGTGAGTTTGCCTACAAGGAGTTACTTAACTCAACGTTATTTCCTCCTCCTCCAGATGCGTCTGAATCAGCCCAGCATTCCCCGCCCCCACCTGAGACCTCGCCGGCTGAGGAGAGTGGCTCTGACGCCCCAGATGGGTTACTATCGAGTTTATTGCTGGACGCAGTAAAGGCATTGGTCAGTCGTTTGCTGCAAATAACTCTGTACACACACCAGAAAGAAATCTGCTACGGCTGTGTCATAGATCACCCGAGTCAGACTCAACATGAGTGTCTCTGGGGGATCCCGGAACATTTCCTTTGGACCCACTTTGACGAGGTGAAGAGAAGGCTGTGGAACGTGAAATTAATCCCCGCTGTGCTCCGACTTCTAGATTCCTACGGTCTACACGCGTCAGAGAGTAAAATTCAAGGGGTGATTGAAACTTTCTTGTATGAGTGGAAACAAAAGCCGAATATAATCAATGAGATCGACGAGATAAATGAAGGGTTAGTTGGTGACGATCTGGAGAAACAAACCAGAATTGATGAAGCTGTGGCTATCTGGCAAGGTTAAAAAATGGGGAATTGTTTTAGAAAATTATTTGTGGCTGTCGGCGAGTACATAGTTGTCGCTGAGCTATCAAATTTGTTGGATAATGTTATTGAAAGACGTGTTGCTGATGTAGCCCTGTATAAAAGTAGTAGTACAGTGTGCGAGAATGAAGTATGTGTGTTTGAAAAAGTAATGGACCTAGTGAGAGAAAGTTCTAAAAACCAGCCTTGGAATAACCTAGTTGAGTCAGCTGCTGAAAACGCTGGAGTTGCATTTTGGAAAGTTGTGGATGAATTTCCTGAGAATGAAATCACTTTGTTTCATCTGTTTACCCTATACGCCTTATTTGTTGACACAATGACTTGCCTTGTAAAAAATATGCATACTGTTGATGTGTTGCTTGAGTTGAAAAAACTGCATTCCAGCATCTTATGTAAGAACGGTTGTGGTGTGCTTACTCATGCTTTGAAAGTGATCAAAAACCATGATGTCATGTGAACCATTATGATTGTATCATGATACACAATAAAAACTTTATGCTTATACTAACATGAGTCTTCTGATTTTTTTTTATTTTTTTTTATGAATTATAAACCATGAAAGTCTCACTTTAGCTTTAGTTTGTAAAATTAAAACGTAAGTGTAAAGATGTCTCGTAAACTCAAATCCTTAATGAGAAAAATATATCTGGACCCCCGGCATCCAGCGAGTTTCGGTGGCGTGAGACGACTACAGAAAGCAGTAGAAGAAGAAACTGGTAAAAAAGTAAACATCGGGCTAATCAGAGATTTCTTGTCTTCTGAAGACACGTATACATTACACAAGCCAGCTAGAATAAGTTTCCCAAGAAACAGGGTGTTTGTCTCAGGACCCCTCGTACAATTTCAAGCCGACCTTTGTGATATGCAGGCAGTTTCATCTTACAATGACGGCTATAATTATCTACTGACGGTTATCGACGTGTTTTCCAAAAAGGCCTATGTACGTCCTGTAAAGAGAAAAACAGCGGCTGATGTGACAAAGGCTTTTGCCTCCATTTTGAAAGACAGCGGACTTCCGCGTTTTCTGCAAACGGATAAGGGGAGAGAGTTCCACAATAAGACTTTTAAATCACTTTTGGAAAAACACAATATCAGCTTATTTAGCACAGCCAGCGATACGAAAGCTTGCGTAGTAGAAAGGTTCAATCGAACGCTGAAAACGAGACTCTATAGGTATTTTACTGCCGAAAACAGTCTGAGGTATGTTGACGTCATTCAGGATGTGGTTTCAAGCTACAACGCTCATCATAGCAGTATAAAAATGAAGCCCGTGGATGTGACGCCTGAGAATACGTTACAAGTATTTCAAAACCTTTACGGATCATTCCCCATACGTTATAAAGACAAATTTAAAATGAACTTTCGTAAGGGTGATGTCGTCCGAATCTCCAAACTACGCGGTGTGTTTGAGAAGAAATATACACAAAGTTTCACGAATGAGCTTTTTATTGTAGACGAATGCATTCCACGCATTCCACCGGTTTACAAGCTGAAGGATTATCAGGGGGAGCCGATTGAGGGGAGTTTTTACGAAGCTGAGATACAGAAAGTTAATGTAACAGGAGATAAAGTCTTCCACATAGAGAAAATATTGGGGGAGCGTAAAATTAGAGGGGTCAAACAGTATCTGGTCAAATGGAAAAACTGGCCAGAAAAGTTTAACTCCTACGTCCGAGCCAGCACTGTTGTGGATGTATAAGAAAGTACTACAACTCCCAGCAGCCTCCAGTTTCGCCGTCGCCATGGCTGAAGGGTTTTACATCACACTGCCGTCCAATGCCAGCTGTGATATTTTTAAAAACAACACGAGTTCAAATTTCCGAGTGGATTTAGCACATCACATTGACCTGGAAGGGGCGTGGGAGGTGGCCGTCACTGATATCACTTACCCTCATAGTTGGTACACTGTGAATGAGGAACAGGCATTTTTCCACTATGTCGACTCGTGGCAAAACGGTGCCCCAGCAGTGGATGTGAATAAACCCATAACCGTGTATGCAAATTTAAAACAAACCACTGTGACTTTTCAAGATGGCGTGTACGAGGATAAATTTACGATTCTACAACAATTAAATGATCGTTTTAAAGCACAAGCCACGGATATTCGATTGTCTTATGATGAAATCAAAAGAAAATTTAAGTGGGTGGGGTCGGGGCGTTACGCCGTGTGTTTCTTTCCACCATTGTGTTATGTGCTCGGCTTAAAAGAGGGTGAGATGTTTCAGGTTGGGCCGGGGCCGCTCCTGTCCCCCTACCCGGGAGATATCAAAGCAGGGTTCGATCATATGTACTTTTACAGTGACATCGTGAAGCATCAGATTGTGGGAGACGCCTACGCCCCCCTACTACGGTCGTTTAAAATAGACGGCAAGTATGGCGAAATCATCAGTCACTCATTTAATCCACCGCAGTACATTCCTGTGGCTAAAAACCATATAGAAAACATTCATATAGAAATTAAAACGGATCAGAATATTCCGGTAAACTTCAAATACGGCAAGACGATAGTTAAGCTACATTTCAGGCCGATTAAAACAACATGGCTCCAGTAAGTTACCAGCCCGACCCCCACCGCTTTGTGAGTTATTATGAAAATCAGGTCGGCGGAGGTCTAGCTGGATTTCACGGGGCGCCTGTGATGTACGGACGAGGAATTGGATCAATTTTTTCTAAATTGTTCCGTTTTGTTGTACCGTTCTTAAAGAAAGGTGTTTCCGTTGTTAAACCACATCTGACTTCTGCGGCAAAAAACATTGCGTCTGATTTGTTAACTAACGCAGTACAGCGAATCGGAACCAATAATGGGGACAACCGTCAGGAGGGATCAGGAATCATGGTTCTTTCCAGGAGACCTAGAAAACACCCCCCCGGTGAGCGTGTGAGACGGAAGAGTAAAAAGGAGAAGCGCTCCTCCAAAATAAAGTCAGTTGAGCCCAGCAGCTCAAAAAGAAGGAAGTCTGATTGGAGTAAGAGTGATATTTTTTGAGAATTAACATGGCTCTTTTACATGAGAAATCGTCTGAATGCACCATGTCGGAGCTGGATTTGTTCAGCTGTCCCCTCTCACAGCTGAGTGTAGAAGATAAGCAATATTGTGAAATCAGACCAATATCTGCAATCACCGATCAAGGACCGATCGAGTTTTTTATCCCTGGAGATGGTGAAAAATATCTGGATTTAAACGACACCTTGTTATTTTTACGGTTAAAAATTACAAACGCTGACGGATCTAATCTAGCTCAAGACGCTGCAGTTTCAGTTATTAATTATCCTATAAATACTATCTTCTCCCAATGCGATGTGACGCTGGGGGATCGTCTCATCTCCCAATCGAGTGCGACTCATCCATACAGAGCAATAATTGAAACGTTACTCAATTTCTCTGAGGACACCCTAAAGTCTCAGTTCAGCGCAGGTCTTTTTTATAAAGATACAGCCGGGGCCATGGATTCCTTTGTCGTTAATAACGGACCAAACAGAGGTCTAGTGAAGAGAGCAACATTCAGTGAGCAATCTGCAGAGTTCCACGTGATTGGTCCTCTGCATGCGGACATTATTTTCTGCGAGAGGCTCCTTTTGAACTCTGTGGATTTGAGAATTAAGCTGACCAGAGCGAGTAACGCTTTCTGCTTAATGCATGCAGCAAATGCCGATTACAGGTTAAACGTATTGGGTGCATCTATGTATGTGAAGAAAGTGACAGTTTCACCGGCGGTGCGCCTCGGACACTCGGCCGCATTAATGAGAGGGAATGCTTTATACCCACTCTCCCGCATTAATGTAAAGACATATTCTATTCCTGAGAATTCCCGTGTGTGCACACAAGAAAACCTGTTTCTAGGTAATATGCCTCGCTATCTTGCGATCGGTTTGGTGAACCACGAAGCGTTTACAGGCCGATCAAACCTATCCCCATTCAACTTTATGCATAATGATATCGAATACTTGGCTCTGTGTCAAAACGGAAAACAAATCCCTGCTAAGGCCTTCCAACCTAACTTCACCGAGAATCAAGCCATGCGTGAGTTCTATTCCCTGTACACAGCGACAGGCAGACATCTAAAAGATTTACCTCTATGCATTGACAGAAATGATTTTTCTGAAGGTTATGCATTGTTTGTCTTCAATCTGACCGGGGATGATGACATAGATGCACTGGCTCCAGTAACCACGGGTACCCTTAGATTAGAAATGAGGTTTAGACAGCCACTACCCCAAACAACGACGCTTATTGTCTACGCGTGCTATAATTCAATCCTTGAAATTGATTCAAAAAGAAACATCCTGGTCGATTATTACTGAGACGCTCATAATGAACAATCAGCAGATTCAAAACCTTTTACATCATTTACTGGGGGATGTTTTCTGCGGAGTTTTGGCCTCTGACGAGTTACCGCTGCTGCAAAACAAAATGGAGAGACCGGCCTACTTTGTGGTAAACACAGATCCACGTGACCGACCCGGCCAACACTGGTTGGCCCTCACTCTGGAACAAAATGGCGACGCTACGTTCTTTGATTCTTACGGTTTTCCGCCTGATTTTATTTATTACCCGCAAACCATTCTGCAGTTTCTGGAAAACCAGGTCGGAAAAGAAGAGGATTAAATATCACAACATGACCTTACAGAGCCCCTTATCTACTGCTTGCGGTCAGCACTGTATCTACTATCTGTGTCATCGCGCATGCGGTTTATCATATCAAAACGTTCTCTCGCTCTATGACGCTGACTGGGATCTAAATGATTCTATGGTTTCTGATTTTGTGGAAAAATATCAAAATTGTGTAGCTAATCCTAACATAGATTACTATAATCATATGGTATGTTCAATGGAAATGTTTCTACAATGTCATAACTTGTAATGTATAATGAAAATAAAGACGCCGAGTAAACCATAATTACTTTTTTAAAAGCTTCTTTATTATTATTAAGAAACAAAACAATGCATACAAAATCACGACAAAGTGAGCCAACGGGGTGATAGAGTGATGTTTTTCTTTTTCTTCCTCTTACGTTTGGATGTAAAAGCACGCGTAACAGGTGCCTCATACGAATCATAACTTCTCATTTGAGGGGGAGTAGAATATGTTAGAGGGGGGTTGTCTTTGATTTGACGTATTTCCAAACGGGTTCTATTATTAGGAATCGTGGACAGAGGTATGTTCAAGTCTGCCAAGGCGTGTAAGAATTCAGACCACCTGGGAGGTTGCTGCTTCGATTGATGTGTGACCGCCAAATGTTTCATTAAATCCAATATGTGCGATCCGCGTATAGTTTTTTCATTGTAGATAAATTCCCCCTCATGGTTCCATCGGGCTAAACCATCACCGTCAGATATCTTCTGTAAAATGTATTGAGCATTCTTTTGAAAACGAGGGTTAATGTTTGCAAGAACCTCTTTGACAACACCGTCTTCATTGTCTTTATGCTGTGGAGTGTCTTTTTGAGCCTCCTCCTTCGATACACTCAGGACAATTTCACGGGTCTCAGCTTGTTTCGTTCTCTGGAGATTCAAATATCGCTGCAGCAAAGCGTTGTATTTTTTTATTTTCTCATCAGGCATCAGACCTTTTTCTTCCAGGATCTCTCGCATCTTTTCATCTAAATCAGTTTCAACCCGATCTCGAATATTTTCAGGCTGGTTAACTCTATCGTTTAGACGTTTTAGCTGGTCAGGGGATAGCAGTTACATTTTTCGTGATGCCATGTCTTACATCGATTATCTTGAAGCAGCGTTTGATATCAGCTGACCGAGGAATGGCAGAGCGACGCTGAGTAATGGGAGCAGAAATCCACCTGTTTGTAGAGTTTTACGTTTCTTGGATAGACTCGTCCTTTTGTCAGCAATCAGTCTAAGGTGATTCTTTTCCCGTCTGAGTTTTTTATATTGTGTATCTGTGACGGGGATCAAGCCCTTTAAGAGGTTTAAAGCTAGTTCACACACAGCCTGAATCAGATCTGAGGAGCAGTTTGACAGTATAGCTTTACGCAGGCGCGGTGTGCTGTTCAATAACGCCGTCAGCAGAGGCATGTTTCTTTTCATACGGGTCGACATTATTATTTATTTACTTTTTTCCAGGCAGGTAGACGCATGGGAGCTCGGAAGGCAGCAGACCCGCTCTCAGTCTAAAGTCGTCTGGGCAGGCAGTCGTGAGGTCGACCAATAAATAACTGTGGGGTTTTTTTGTGGCGTCTTCATAACTTTCTAAAAAGTATGATTTTTTTCTAGGAAATATTTGTTGCGCCAAGATAGACATTTGTAGTTTGTCACGTGGGTTTTTGAAAAGTATAAGGTGCGTACAATTCAAGTTGAGAGTACGACTATATTTTCCCTTATGAAAGATATTTTGCGTGAGAAACATTACAGACATATTTTTATGATGTCTATATTGTGTGAAAATTTTTACCACTTCTGGATTATCATTGGCTTCACATATTACATCGTCTAAAATAACCAAATGTTTTTCACCAGGAGGGAAAAGTTTTTCATCTTCAAAAGAAGCAGGCAGACCTTCCACAAACTTGACTTTTATACACATTTTTTGCAATTCACAATACAGAGGTTGAAAACACGTGTAAATCCATACAATATTGTCAGGTACAGCATCCATTACATAATTACAGTTCTCCAATACATTTTTTACAAAAACAGTTTTACCCGACCCGCTTGGACCTACAATCAGGCAAGAGAATGGAGCTTTCAGGCTGAAATCTGAATCTGTTTCCTCCATAATAGTTTGTCTTTTAGTATCCGAATGGAACGCTCTTACCACCAGGCAGCAGACGGCGTTTATCAAAAACCACTCGAAACTTTTTTTCAATCGAGGAGTTTTTCAGCTGAAATCTGCTCTTGTCACGCAGAATCTTGTGCTGTGGCGCTTTAAGGAAACGCTCCTCTGACGAGTCAGCTATGTACCCTTCAACCAGATCCTTGACACTGTCAAAATTAATTGACTCACAGCACTCATATGTCTGAGTGATCCCTTTCACACGCAGACACACTTTACCGCTTCTTGTCTGATAGGTATAGCTCTTTGGTCCCGCCGCTGCGTACTCTTTAATGGTGTCGCCTGACAGTTCATCCGTGAGCTCCCCGAGCAGATTACCTAAGGGGAGAACATTCTCATCCGGTTTACTTACGTAAATTATGCTGTCTGTATCATAATAAAGGGCTCGATCCTGTAGCTCATCCAGATATTCATACAGCCTGAGACGGGCGTATCCTGTTGTGAATGCAGCTATAAAGATGTTATCAGTCCTATTAGGCGGTGCTACACATTTATCACTGTAACATTTCTGAACTATAGCCACTTTATCGCTGACAAAGGTAAAGTATTTTATCCTGTATTCCCCTGAGAACATGGCTGTGAGGAAGTCTTGAGGGTTATTTATTATCTCAGTCTGTGTCATGTTGCTACGTTGTGCAAACTTACCCCACAGGCTGTTAAGGCAGAGTTTTGCAACCTGTCTTTTAGCCGGATTGAGGGCGATTTTAGCTGGATCTAATTTGATTCCTTGTCTCTTGGCATAATCCTTTACATACCTCTTTCTGCTTGCTGCATCAACAGCCTCAGGCGGATAACCGCTAGCCTCCTGTTTCCCTTTAAGGAAACCCTTAATATACCCTGTGAATAAGGTATCGCTTACTTTAGGGAAGTGCCAAACCTCTTTCAATTCAATGCGGTATCCCTTAGCAACAGCTTTGTTTATTTCCGGGGAAACCCACACACCAATCAGAGCTCGCTCTTCGTCGCTATGGCTACAAGACCCGGCCTGATAATTCTCCTCCGCGCATGTGCGGCAGAGCGTGAAGACCAACTTCCCGCGAGATGTCCTGTACGGTAACACAGGGTGAAACAACCCTCTCGGCGTGTAGACTTTAGCTTGAATGAGTCCAAAATAGTGACTCGGGTCCTGATCCGATTATCTAACGATAATTTCGGGATGGCCGATCGGATACGGAAACCTACAAAGGACATCGGGATACAACGATGTAAAATCCACGTAAAAACACTTCTCGTCGTCACCGACAGAATAGCGCAGGCACGTTGGACACGTACGGCCACCGTACAGGGCGTCACGTGGTATCAGGGGTTGGGGGGCGTGGTATTCTTTGAGAAAGTTACACACACCCGTGTCAGTTTTTTTCATCCTGCTCCATTGATGTTCCCAGATAACAACAAGTTTTACACCAAACTCACTCTCCAACAACCTGAGACGTTCCTCAGTACGTCTGTATGCACATTCAAAGCTCTCCCCTGTCAGAGGATTTCTGTCTGTGGGCTTGAAACACTGCGCACACCCGTGGTAAAAACATCCTAGAAACTCAAAAACAGTCTCAACACCATCAACCACGGCGTAGCCGTCAACATAGAACCGCCCAAACTGCTTCTCGCCTCGATTCAGTGCATGCTGAATGAAAATGTTTTTTTGAACCATGCTGTACTCCAGCCACTGGATGGCAGCGTCGGAATATCGTTTGCAGTGTCGGCGGTAATTTTCAGGGCACGGAATACCGATAGTATCCGCCGGAAGATGATTTTTGCGGAAAACATTCATGCAAGCTGCAGCGATCGTAGCGGAGAAAAACGGATCCACAGTCGTTTCGCTTATATAGCTATCTCGAAATAAGCGACACGCCTTCCTAAGAATGGCTGTGTCATTCCGACAATAGAGTTGGGCCTCTTTCTAAAAGTCAAATGTACCGTGACAGACCGAATTGTACCAGCTGAGAAACTCTTCCCTCTTTTTTGGAGTCATCTGATCTACGCCGTAAAATTCCGGCGCTGGATAGGGCCCCACATAATTCAGGTTTTCAGCCGAGCTGAAACGATGAGGGAAATGGCCTTTCTCCTTGTCCTCAAAGCCCAAACATTTGGGCAGCTGCGCCAAAGGAAAGGGAAGGAAGGAGGCTGAATCTATGAATCTCTGATCATAGTGATTTTCACAGATTAATACAATTTTGGCACCTTGCATCACTACATCTGGGTCGATACCTAATTCAACCAGAGCTCTGATAATGATGTAGCCGTCAAACCCCCGAGAATTATGAGCCACAAAAACCATTTTACTGAACTCTGGTCTCCTGAAAAACAAGATAAATTCTTTGGAGCATTCAACTCCTTCAAAACACCACTCAGCACCATGATTGCTTATAGCCGAGACATAAAACGGTACGTGGACGCCGGTGGCTGTGGGAAATGTCTCAAAATCATAGTAGATAACTCTTAACTTTTCCTCATCATCATCACTATCTTCATCATCATAGTCATCATCATCATCGTCTTCATCATCATCATCATCACTAACCTTTACCGGTTTTGGCTTCGTGTTACTTTTGACATTGGGTGTAGACTTTTGCTTTTTATTACTTTTATTGTTTTTCTTTTTCTTTTTCTCAAACACCTCTAGAGGTTGAATGTAACATTTATGAGTTTCATTTGTCTCTTTCTCAGCATATTCTTTTCCACAAATAAGACAATGAAACGCCGGGCATCTATGTCTTTGAAGCTGGTGCGATAACGCAGTGTAATAGGGGAGTCTACAATCGGGGCAATATTTATGTATATTGACTCGCATATTTCCCAGCTTTAGGTCGCCATTTTTTCTCTCTGTGTTTCTCCATACAGTAGAGCGATTGACACATACGTCCGCAATCCTCACAGCGGGTGAGATGCTTCGGCTTTGTGTTGCAGGCTTGGTCAAGACATACCCCGCAGTGGCCGGGGCAGAGGTGATAGGCTTCAGAGGCGCAACCCGTATGACAAAATGTGCAAAAGTACTTCACACCAAGAAACATCCTGACATCTCTGATCCCATAATAGTGACCCTGGAATAAGAATAAAAATAGAGTTTTTGCACTCCGAGGGGTCTGTGTTTCAAATTTCGACATAGGCCCACTTCCTTGGTTTCTGTAAAACACAACTATTTTACTCATCACAACCGTTTCAAATTTATCAATGTGTGAAAAGGAGACAGGGGTCTGATCTGTTAGACTGCTTTGCTCCTGAATAATTCTACCAAATTTCACAGCATCGTCATCACTACACCCAGGGTTGAGGAGATGCGCTAGATTGATGGCAAAGCACAGCTGATTGGTTAGATTATTCACGATGTACAAACACTTGCGCTTCTTGCTTAGAATCTCACAGTTCAGAGTTTTGTCAGCCCTCCTTTTACCCCCGCCTCTCTCATTACGTACAAGCTGACCGACTATTTCTAAACTATCATCACTCAAAACAGACTGATTGGATAGAGCGATGTGATCGAGCACCACTTGAAATAAACTCAGATCAATACCGTCATCCGTTGATACAACGGCTGCGGCGTTGTTTTGCAATAAATCACCGCGTAACTCCAGCTGAATAACATCGTCATTACCGGAGGCATGGGCCTGGATTTCATCAACCAACTGATAGACAGCGTCCATAATGTGAACATACGCCGCTACAAAATCACCCGCACTGCCGCTACGCCGGAGGTTTAACGGCTGTCTAATCTCAATATTATTGAACTGAGGCCGCCTAAGGATGCTGCCACCCCCCTCATCACAACTATTTTGAATTGGACGGTCATGAGCGCCATCTTCAGGGTTTACTTTGTCACTACGCGACGTGGTAGGCTGGGTACACCTGCTGGTTGAAGGCTGACTACAAGTGCTGGATGGACCCGGATTAGAAACCCCTGAGGCTTGAGGAATACAACTACTTGTTGAAAGTTGTTTACCGGAGTTTGTTGAAGCATTGACTCCTCCTCCTGTTTGCTGTGGGGGTGGATGGTTCCCTAAATTTTCAGGAGCGTTACTCCGGTCTGTTGCATTGTTTTGAATCTGTCTAGAAATATTTAGTATTTGATTTATTGTTTCGTCAAGTTCAACTAAAGGAGGCTCGGTTTGTGTGGCAGGTCTCGGAGCTGTCGCAGCACCAAATGAGCTTGCGCCTGACAAAGCTTTTATCTCGTCAATTAAGGCTTGGTAGTTTTGTGAAATGTTATCATCGCTAATGTGATTCGCCGAGTTTTCTGGCTGATGACTTATGTTTAGAATCTGATTTAATATATCATCATGATCAAACGGACAAGGATTGGTTTGGCTATGCTGCAGAGCTGGGGTTAAAGGTTGAGATTCAACACTATTGTCCAAAGCAAGACTGTTTATCTCTTCAAACAAGGCTTGATAATCGTTTTGCTCAGAAGCTAACTCTGATTGAGAGCTACGGACAGTGAGTTGCTCTAATAGAGCGTCTATTTGACTGAGATTATGAGGGGTCACGTCATCATCATCGTTGCTAGTGTGAAGGTTCAGGTTGTTAGGTTGCTCGTCAGTATGCTGAGGCGGCGTTGGCTGCGAGGGAGCGCTGATAACTCGAGCCAAATATTCTCTCAGATTATTAAGCTCCATTCTCTTGACTATTCAACCTACATAAGCAACGGTAACATAAAACACATGAAACAGCTAACAACAGATTTCTTTGCCCACAACCAAACATAATGCCTTCATTCTATACATTAAATCAATATTGTAACATAAACATTGATGAATTATACATCCATGACACACTCGTGACAGTTTTCTCAGCTGTGTGTACCCCGAGCTACACACCAGGAGAACCTAGAGTAGATGAACAGTCTAGAGTTTAGGATCTGATGACACTCTCGCTTTTTTTTTCATTATGGAAATGTGAGGGAAGACGCAGGCTTACATCACATGATCCTGTTTGCAGGCACCGGACTCATCCTTCGATCGTCATCCAGCGGGGGAGGAAGGAAGCTGGACTGAAGAAAATAAAGGCTTCTTTTCTTCAAAATAAAGCGCCGACCATAATACATGGGGATCCGGCCCTAAAATCATACACGATGCATCAGTTTTATGACCAAGATTTTTTAGTTTGTGATTTCTTAAAATTGACTGAGAGGACTTACAGCGTATGTTAGTTTTTTTTACACCCAGCGTTGTAGACGCTTAGGTTTTTTTTTTCTTTATCTGAAGTCAAGCACAGCGCCGCTGATTGCTAAAAAATAAAAGAATGTGTGCATCGTCACAAAATTGTAGAACAATGTTAGCTAGAATTTGTACTCAAATTAAGGATAAAACTTTTTAATGTTTTCATCAGACAATATAAATTATTGATTAACTGGCTCCTAACTTAAATGGTCAGTGGACATTTGGCGTAGCGGTTAAGCGTCAGACTTTTTAAGTGGCGAACTCAGGTTCGTATCCCACTAACTAATGACATCATTATATATGTATTATTTAATACAATAATTAAGCCCTACATTTAGACTTAACAATAATTAAACAAACTTACCGTTTTTCCAAAGTCAGCGTTGCGCAACATGGACCAGTCTCGTTAGACTCCAGCAGACGGCTGCTTCTATGTCAGACGCTTGAACAGAACTGAGTTCCGATTTTTGAAGCTTTGACCAAACTTCCAACTTTTATGGACTGGTGAAATTTTGGCGGGCGGAAGGCAGGATGCAAATGTGTGTGTGTGTGTGTGTGTGTGTGTGTGTGCGTGTGTGTGTGTGTGTGTGTGTGTGGCACCGTTCTCACGGATTACCAGACACCTGTGTTTATTCTTGAACTTCTAACTAATGCCTATGTATATTATCCCTGTCTTAGACGGGTCTGGCGGATGTCTGGAAGTCATTAAAAGGTAATCTAGACGTAGTGAAAGGTCGTCTAGACTCCATTACAGCGACATCATTATACCCTTAATGTAAGGGGGGGATCCCTGGGAAAGTAAGTTCACGGTGACCTTTGACCTTAAGGTCATCAATCATAATTAAAACATAATTAAACCTGACATTTTGTAGTCATGACTCTCTCTCACAGACTGGTGGCAGCATTTAGAATCAACTGGTGGTCGGAAAGTTTTATGTCCGTTTGCTTTTGGTGTTTGATCATTTCTTCCTAAGCAGATAAAAACCTTTTGCTGATTTTGAACTATCAACACTGAAGCTGTCCAGGAAAAATTTACAAAATAATGTAACTGATTCAAATCAAGAATTAAAATCTTCCTATTTTATTTTACATTTTAATTTCTAAAATTAAAAGTGAGCTTTTCTACCAATTTCCTTATCTCCAAGTGACTCAACACTTTTAAGACTGTTGCACACAACATCCTAATTATTAATTATCCCTTGTTATAAGGTTGGACTTTTCCTACTTCCCTCAAGTGTACTGTTACTGAACAATAACAAGTGTCCAGATCCATGTGTGATTAGAAACAACAGGTCAATTTCCAACTTTTGTTCATCAGCAAAATTTTTAGCATGTTGATATTTTCTGATGTTAAATGTGGAGTACCACAGGGCTCGGTTTTTGGCCCTCCTCTCTCCTCTCTTTATATTTTACATATTGGCCAAACTACACACGGTCATGAAATTCATTTCCACTGTTATGTGGATGATGTGCAGCTGTACGTCCCTGTAAAGGCCGATGACCTTTCTGAAATTACAAAATTAGAATCTTGCCTGCCTACTTAGTAAAATTGGAAGTCACATAATTTTCTGATCTAAAATTCAGATAACACTGAGATGCTGGTCATCAGTCTGCCCCTTCACAAGTTTGATCAGTTACCCTTAACCATTGACAACCATTGGAGAGAATTCCTCTCCACTATTATCTAGTGCGACTCAACAGTGATTCTAAAAGGTATTGACCTCAAAATATGAACTCTTCAACTTTGGATGCAGTAAATGCTTAACATTGACATCATGTAAGAAAAAATCAGTTAGAACTGAAAACTCAGTTGTAGCATATTAAAAAGTTTGGCATCATCAACATCCAGTCTATAGGGAACATTATAAATGATTAAAAGATCCCTGAAACATCTAAATACTTAGTTTCACATATTCTTATTTTTAAGGGTTTTGACTCAGTTCATTGTGTTTCAAAAATCTTAACTCAGTGGTTCCCAAACTGTGGTTCTCCTACTACTGGTGGTACATGAAGCTCCACCTAGTGGTACAGTTCAGTTACAGTAACTTGTGGTCAGTTCAGTTGATGAATCTGATGTTTGGGATTTCGTTCATCAGGGATATATTCATGATCACTCCATGATTTTGGTCCTTTGTACAGAACAAACTGAGGAGCCTGAAGGTCCGAATGATGTTTGTACTAGTAAAGGTGAACATAATTATCAGTTGTCTGATGTAAATTAGAGGCTTTGAAGTGAACAGGGTTCAGTTAACACTGAGATAAAACTGTGTAGACGACTGAGTCACCTGTTCACTTACTGTTTCAAAGTCAATTTAAAACGTTTTACAGTTTTTTGTTCATGTTGTTTGAGACATTGTCAAATCTTCTCTGGAAATGAAGAAATTAGAAAAAAACAGAGGAGAAAATGTTTCTCTGTGGACAGAAACAAGTCAACTGTGACTGAGACAGAACTAGACTTCATGACAAGAGACAAGATCTTGGTAACTGACGTCTGGATCTTCAGAGGAACTGATCTGAAGGTGGAATTCAGTCTAGAAGAAAATCTCTCCTTAAATTCATCCTCTGTTTTCCCCTGGCCGATCTTAAAGCGGCTCAAGATGAATCTGGGTCTGTTGTTTCCATCCTGTTTGTACCAGAACAGATAATCATTTGATGAACTGCTGTTATACAGACAGTCCAGTGTTACTGTGTCTCCTTCAGTCTGAGTCTCGTCTCCTTCTGGTTGCAGCACGTTGTCTTTTTGTGCTCTGCATCCTGTAAAACACCAACAAACAGTATCAGTGTGCTGTTAAAGAATCATGTCAATGTTGAATTGATATCAAAGAAACAGAGTTGTGTTCATACCAAGGCACATAGCAGCCAGCAGCACTGAGATGAACAGAGGCGTCATATCTGCAGTCTTGAGGAACTGGGAGCTACAGCGAGTAGAAAGAAGGCTGTGATCTCTCTGTTTAGTCTTCATCAACACTAAGTTGGTGGATTAGAAGGAGGAACCTGATCACAGTGACAGGGCTCATTCACAGCCCTGTGTTATTCCCCCTGCTGACAACTGGACACTAAACACACTTTGGACCCCATGTCAGTTGACCAAAGAGGGCACTGGGGCTCCACCCCTCAACAACCCACGAGTTTAAAAGTAAAATTTATATATATATATTTGTAATTACATTTCACTAAAGAAGTAACACAACAAATAAAACTCACTATTTGAGGTGGAAAATCCTGCAGTACTTCATTTTGGGGTGACAGTTTGTACCAGTCTCCTTTCCTGGTACAACTTGTCTTGTATGTGGTCATCATTGGAAAGTTCAGCTGACATGTGACTTTTTTGGTTCTTTTCTTAAAGGTGGATGGACAGTTTTGAGTTTGTCTTTGGATTCTGATGAAAACAGAAGAGATAAATGTTTTCAGAGGTATTTGTTAATGTTTTATTGTTTATCTATGGTGAAGTTCTACATGTCACCAACAGCAGTGAACAGTGGAAGGAGCTCATTTGTCCTAAAGATCCACAGAGATTCAGGAGGATTAAGTTATTAAGTCTGTGTATATTTATTAGTTTTCCTGCTGTGATTGAATTTGTGTGTCACAAATAGGAGTGTGGATGCAAAAGCACGATCTGAGGCAGGCTGGAGAGCAAGTGTTCTTTATTCGGCAGGCGGGATACAAACAAAGAAACAAACGGTGTGAACTAAGGGCGCTGCACTAAAAGGCAGGAGAGTAAAAGGAAACAAAATGCAATAACTGGGGTTGACTGCTCTAGCAGGTAAGAAAGTCCATAAAAAACAAGAACTAAGATCGGCTGTTTTAACGGGTCGGAAGACAAACATACATAGAGTCCAGGATAAACAAGTTCAGAGAGTCTTTCAGCGGAATCAAATCAAGTCAAGAAGCTTTATTGTCATTCCAACCACATATAGCTGAAGCAGTACATAGTGAAATGAGACAACGTTTCTCCAGAACCATGGTTCTACATAAGACAGTAACGAGACAGAACATGGAGCTGAGGACTGCTAAGTTGTCCTAGCCACATAAAGTGCATCCTGTGCAACCTAGTGTAAACAGTGCAATAACGCAAAGAGAAAGTGCAGACAGACGTCAGAAGACAGTGCAAAAACAAAACACATAACACAAAAACAGCAGCGACCAGTAGATAAAATGTACAATGTACATCTGATGTACTGTAAAAACGATGGTGGAAATTATGTGAGAACAGCAAGGTCAAATGATTTGTGCAAAATAAAGACATGAAAACATTATAAACAGTTTGTAAATAGGCAGCAGTTCAGTTTGTTGTGTGTGTGTTGAGGAGCCTGATGGTTTGAGGGAAGACACTGTTCAACAGGCTGATTGTGAGGCCCGAATGCTCCGGAACCTCTTCCCTGATGGCAGAAGTGTGAAGATTGGATGTGAGGGGTGGGTGGGGTCGTCCACAATGCAGGTAGCTTTGCGGATGCAGCGTGTGGTGTAAATGTCCGTGATGGAGGGGAGAGAGACTCCAATGATCCTTGCGATCCGAAACGGTGCAGTTCCCGAACCAGGCAGTGATGCAGCCGCTCAGGATGCTCTCAATGGTCCCCCTGTAAAATGTAGTCAGGATGGGGGGCGGCAGATGGGCTTTCCTCAGCTTTCTCAGAAAGTAGAGATGGTGGGGTTCAGACAGGCTGGTGCAGTCTACCTAGAGAAGATGACGAACTGACAAGGGAGCAGAGTTGTGGAGTAACTTGTATAGTGATGAGGCAGAGACAATGACACAGGTGAACCAGCTGAAGGTGAACAAAGAGTCTGGATCATCAGAGTTGAACAGTGTGTGAGTCCCTCTAGTGGATGTTGTGGAGTTTTCTGTTTCTTTGCTCCAAAGGTTTTTGTACAGAGTTTTGCTGTTTCCTGTCACTGTGGGCCTCAGAGCACAGTAGTACACAGCAGAGTCAGACACTGCAGCAGATGAGATCTGCAGATCCATTCCAGTGTTCTCCTTGCTCACATTGAAAGACATTCTAGGAACTAGATTTTGTAGTTTTGTTCCAGTTCCTGTGTGAGACAGTAAAAACTCTGGTGGTTTTCCTGGATATTGTCGATACCAGAGAAAATATTCATTAGCTGCAGCTTTCTTGGAGTATTTGTAGGACAGAGTAACAGAGTTTCCTTCTGAATTGAACTCTTCATGGTTGACTGCAGTGAGATGTTCACAGCTGACACCTAAAGGAAGAGAAATGTTGGTAAAGATGATGTTCAACTCTGATTGTCTGTTCCAGTGGTTTCTACCAAACAGATCCTCTACAGACATTTGTTCTTCCTACTTTAACCTACCTTTTAGTAGGATCAGAAACAAAGGAACAATTCCACAGTACTGCAGTGAGAGCATCTTCCACACAGTATCTGGGTTCTGTCTGCTTTAGATATTGAATGGATCTGACAGTAGGAGTTCTTTGGTCTTCTGCTCTTTGACAGAGCTGCTCCTCCCTCAACCTGTTCCTCCTCATATCACTGGATGTTATCAACACCAAAACCACACCTCAACACATTTTACTGGTTGAAGCATCAAAACATCCTCTTCTGTTCTTCTTCTGGGTTTTTATTCTCTTTGATTTGCTTCTTACAGATGTTATCACCTTGTGATATGTGGCCTCAAAATCCAGCATTCTAATGTTTCTTTGTCAGATGGTCTCACAGTACAGGTTCAGAGTTATACAGGATTTGTGGTTCATGCTATTCCCCAAAGGTTTTCTTAACCAATGAACATGATGTCAAATGAGTTTGTATCTTGTTGGATTTATTTCTTTTTCTTTTCCTGCTGTGTTTGAATCCTCATCCAGTTGGTTAGTGGTTGATGTGGATTTGCTGCTCATGTGAATCCTCCCTCAGTGTTTCATGAGCAGCTGGAACCACAGTGACTGTGAGGAAACAGGAATTAGCAGAATCCATCTGATATGAAGCTGTGGTTTGAATACCACTTCCCTCCTCTTTGAAGAGTAGTCAGATATCTGTGTTCAGGTTTTTGTACAGCCTCTTCTCCACTTTGTATCACTGTGTTTCTAGAGCACAGTAGTAGAGAGCTGTGTCTGCCAGGGTTAGTCTGCTTATGGTCAGTTCAGTTGTTAAAGGTGATGTTTGGGATTCATATCGTTCATCAGGGATATATTCATCACTGTTTGTTTTTGCTCCTTTCCAGAGAATAAACTGAGGAGCCTGAAGCTCAGAATGATGTTTGTACCAGTGAAGGTAAACATAATCATCATCTGTCTGATATCTACATTTGAGTGTGACAGATTCTCCTTCTCTTCCACTGACTTCATGTTGTTCAGCAGAGATGCTGTCTCCAGCTATTAGTCCTGGAAAAAGAGGAGAAAATGAAGCCATTAGATGAACATTGTCCATGAGGCTGAGAGGAGAAGACAGTGGAAAATGTCCCTGTACAGTGTTACTCTGTGGACAGAAACAAGTCAACTGGAGCTGAGATCATCATTCTGTTCAATGAGACACGGATTAGTTGGAAACTCACCTATAAAGTGAGAGAAACAGAGAAAGAGGTAAAGCAACATGTCTTTGGAGGAGTTGAAGCCAAACAGACAGCAGATGAACAATGTTCTTCCACTGCAGTAGAATGAAGCAACTAAACAGCCTCTCTGCTGCACAGCCCTTCTCCTCAACATCAAGCTGATTGTGCTTTTAGTTCCTCCAACATTTCTGCTCTGGACACACAAACAATCTCATTGGTTGACTTGGACTTCAGTGGGTGGGACTCAAAAAAACATAGATAGATTTGAAGATTCTCTACCTTTCAAAGTTGAAGTTACGCAGATTATTCATGAACCATAGAAAGTCTACTTCAATAAATAAGAACCAACCTCCAGTGGGAACCAGGCTCAGGGTGGGTGGCCATCTGCTTTGACTGGTTGGACCAATACCTGCACACAGAAAACATTTAGCCCTGACATCAGGGATTCCTGCAAAAAGGTACAAAGAGAGATGTATTACAGATGGAAAAGGGAAGAGGTACCAAGAACAGAGCCCTGTGGTACACCGTTTGAGAGGTTGTACGAGTTAGAAACTTGTTCCCGCCAAGATACTTTGGAGATTTGTCCAGATAAGTAAGACCTGAGCCAGATCAGAGCTGCCCCAGTGACGCCCAGATCTGAGAGTGGAGAAAAAAGGATCAGGTGCTTCAGTGTCAAAGGTACAAAGGACCATTACTGTGGAGTGACCGCTCATTAAGTCAGACTGGTTGACATCAGGGAGGTTGTTCTCACAAACATTATCTATAATGTTTTGTATTGGTGCCAACAAATATTATTTGGGTTCTTTTGATTTGTTGTTTTTTCTTAATATTCTGTTGAATCAAATAACAAGTGGAAACTCAAATTCTTTTTACCAGAATAGTATCATCAAAGTCATGTGTAAAGTTAAAAGTAAGTTGAAACACATTAGATGAACCAGTCGACTTTGCATTTGTTTTCATGGTTATTATGAACTTTATGATAAACTATTTTTAGTTCTGCAGTTATGATGTAAAAAACTAAATTATATTTGCCTAAATGCTGCTTTTCATTTTGCCCTTTATTGATTTCTGATGTTAAAGATAAAGATAAAGATAAAGATAAACTTTATTGTCATTGCAACATCGTACAACGAGATTAAGGTGCCAACCAGTCTGTGCCATATATACAATGAAAAGAAATAATAAAAAAACAGAATAAATAATCAGAGACAGTCAAAAAGACAAAATAAGACACAAACAACCATTCAAGTAAACAAAAGAACCTCACATTGTGCTGCGGACCAGCTCTCACTCCCACAAGTGAGCATACTGTCACAGTTACAGTACTAGTTTCTATAGTCCGTTCTTTACAGTGTTTAATGTAGTTATTGCAATGGGATAAATACTTTTTTTAAATCTGTCAGTCCTAGTTTTGATGGACCTGAACCTTCTCCCTGATGACAGCAGTTCAAAGAGAGAGTGTCCAGGGTGTGTAGTGTCCCTGAGAATGGTTTGAGCTTTTTTGAGGCAGCGGGAACTGTGAAGTTCTTCTAGAGGGAGGAGAGGGGAACCGGTGATCCTCTGTGCTGTTTTGATCACTCTCTGGAGAGCTTTCCTCTGAGCCACTGTGCATCTGCTGAACCACACAGAAACACAGTACGTGAGGATGCTCTCTCTGGGAGATGTTGTTCTTCCTAAGTACCCTTAGGAAGTGCAGTCTCTGCTGGGCCTTTCTTATCAGCTCAAAGGTGTGTACTCCCCAGGTTAAATCCTCCTCTATGTGGACCCCCAAGAAGCAGAAGTCTGACACCCTCTTAACTCAGTCCCCACTGATGTACAGTAGAGAGACCTCAGTTTTCGTCCTCCTGAAGTCAATGACAACCTCTTTTGTCTTGGAGGTGTTAAGGAGCAGATTGTTCCCCCTGCACCACAATGTCAGCTGTTCCACCTCGTCTCTGTAGGCAGACTCATCCCCCCCTGAGATAAGTCCCACCACTGTGGTATCATCTGCGAACTTGACGATAGTGTTGCTGTGGTGAGCAGGAGTACAGTCATAGGTGTAAAGAGTGTAGAGCAGGGGGCTCAGCACACAGCCCTGTGGGGAGCCAGGACCTTGGAGGTGTGTGGGCCCACTCTCACCCTCTGACTGCGATCAGAGAGGAAGCTCTTGATCCAAGAGCAGGTGGAGTGTGGGAGTCCTAGGTCAAACAGTTTGTTTACCAGTTTGTGAGGAAGAATTGTGTTAAGTGCAGAGCTATAATCCACAAAGAGCATCCGCACATAGTTCCCCTGCTGCTCCAGGTGGGACAGTGCAATGTAGAGGGCAGTGGCTACGGCATCCTGTGTGAATCTGTTCGCCCTGTACGCAAACTGGTGTTGGTCGAAGGATGGTGGGAGTACTGAAGTGATGTCAGTTTTTCAAAGCACTTCATGACCACTGGGGTGAGTGCAACTGGCCGGTAGTCATTGATGTTGATGTTCTGACTTTCATCACTACAAAAATGAAATGAAACTGTATCATCAAACCGTCAGAGTTGAACAGTGTGTGAGTCCCTCTAGTGGATGTTGTGGAGTTTTCTGTTTCTTTGCTCCAAAGGTTTTTGTACAGAGTTTTGCTGTTTCCTGTCACTGTGGACCTCAGAGCACAGTAGTACACAGCAGAGTCAGACACATGAAGCTTCTGGATCTTCAGAGGAACTGATCTAAAGGTGGAATTCAGTCTAGAAGAAAATCTCTCCTTGAACTCGTCTGCTGTGTTTCCTTCATCCAGTGTAAAACGACTTAGTATAAATCTGGGTCTGTTGTTTCCATCCTGTTTGTACCAGAACAGATAGTTAGTCGTTAAACTGCTGCTGTTATACAGACAGTCCAGTGTTACTGTGTCTCCTTCAGTCTGAGTCTCGTCTCCTTCTGGTTGCAGCACGTTGTCTTTTTGTGCTCTGCATCCTGTAAAACACCAACAAACAGTATCAGTGTGCTGTTAAAGAATCATGTCAATGTTGGATTGATATCAAAGAAACAGAGTTGTGTTCATACCAAGGCACATAGCAGCCAGCAGCACTGAGATGAACAGAGGCGTCATATCTGCAGTGTTGAGGAACTGGGAGCTACAACGAGTAGAAAGAAGGCTGTGATCTCTCTGTTTAGTCTTCATCAACACTAAGTTGGTGGATTAGAAGGAGGAACCTGATCACAGTGACAGGGCTCATTCACAGCCCTGTGTTATTCCCCCTGCTGACAACTGAACACTAAACACACTTTGTACAACTCTCCTTTCCTGGTACAACTTGTCTTGTAGTCATCATTGGAAATGTCAGCTGACATGTTTCCTGTTTAACAACTGCTGCAGATTCACTTTGTTCACTAACACAGAAAAGGTGCTGATTGTTGTGAACCTGCTACGACCTCTTTAATATCTTTGATCAGAACGATGACAAGGAAACTGAGAATCAACATTTGAACAACATGTGACTTTTTATTGTTTTCCTGCTGTGTTTGAATCTTCATCCAGTTGGTTTGTGGTTGATGTGGATTTGCTGCTCATGTGAATCCTCCCACAGTGTTTCATGAGCAGCTGGAACCACAGTGACTGTGAGGAAACAGGAATTAGCAGAATCCATCTGATATGAAGCTGTGGTTTGAATACCACTTCCCTCCTCTTTGAAGAGTAGTCAGATATCTGTGTTCAGGTTTTTGTACAGCCTCTTCTCCACTTTGTATCACTGTGTTTCTAGAGCACAGTAGTAGAGAGCTGTGTCTGCCAGGGTTAGTCTGCTTATGGTCAGTTCAGTTGATGAAGGTGATGTTTGGGATTTATATCGTTTATCAGGGATATATTCACTACCACTCAATGATTTTGCTCCTTTCAAGAGAATAAACTGAGGAGCCTGAAGCTCAGAATGATGTTTGTACCAGTAAAGGAGAATATTATTATCAGTTGTCTCATAGTTACAGCTGAGTCTGACAGATTCTCCTTCTCTTTTAATGACAAGATTTTCTACAGGAGTAATTTTGTCTCCAGCTATTATTCCTGAAAAAGCAGAGAAAATTTAGGCATTAGATGAAATCAATCCTACAAATTGAAATATTGATTGTTGGAAAAACAAGTTATGACTGTTTAAATAAGACTACAGTAATTTAAAACTCACCTATAAAGTGAGAGAAACAGAGAAAGAGGTAAAGCAACATGTCTTTGGAGGAGTTGAAGCCAAACAGACAGCAGATGAACAATGTTCTTCCACTGCAGTAGAATGAAGCAACTAAACAGCCTCTCTGCTGCACAGCCCTTCTCCTCAACATCAAGCTGATTGTGCTTTTAGTTCCTCCAACATTTCTGCTCTGGACACACAAACAATCTCATTGGTTGACTTGGACTTCAGTGGGTGGGGCTTAAATAGATTTCTCTACCTTTCAGCGTTACATTTACTTAGATTATTTCGGAACCAGATCAATTTCACCTCAATTAATAAGAACCAACCTCCAGCTAGATCAGGCTTAGGGTGGCCATCTGCTTTGACTGGTTGGACCACACAGAAAACATGTATCTCTGACATCAGGGATTCCTGCAGAGAAATGTGTACTATGAATGGAAGAGAAAAGAGGACCAAGAACAGATCCCTGTTGTACACCATTTGAGAGGCTGTGAGAGTTAGAAACTTCTTCCTGCCCTGTTACCTTGGAGATTTGTCCAGATAAGTAAGATTTGAGCCAGATCAGAGCTGCACCAGTGACGCCCAGAACTGAGAGTGGAGACATAAGGATCTGGTGCTTCAGTGTCAAAGGTACAAAGGACCATTACTGTGGAGTGACCGCTCATTAAGTCAGACTGGTTGACATCAGGGAGGTTGTTCTCAGAAACATTATCTATAATATTTAGTATTGGTGCCAACAAATATGTTTGGGTTCTTTTGATTTGTTGGTTTTTCTTAATATTCTGTTTAATCAAATAACAAGTGGAAACTCAAATTCTTTTTACCAGAATAGTATCATCAAAGTCATGTGTAAAGTAAATTAAAAGTAAGTTGAAACACATTAGATGAACCAGTCTGACTTTGCATTTGTTTTCATGGTTGTTGTGAACTTCACGATAAACTATTTTCAGTTCTACAGATATGATGTAAAAACTAAATTATATTTTTCTAAATGCTGCTTTTCAATTTGCACTTTATTGATGTCTGATGTTCTGACTTTTATCACTACAAAAATGAAATGAAACTGTTTCATCAAACCATCAGAGTTGAACAGTGTGTGAGTCCCTCTAGTGGATGTTGTGGAGTTTTCTGTTTCTTTGCTCCAAAGGTTTTTGTACAGAGTTTTGCTGTTTCCTGTCACTGTGGGCCTCAGAGCACAGTAGTACACAGCAGAGTCAGACACTGCAGCAGAGGAGATCTGCAGATCCATTCCAGTGTTCTCCTTGCTCACATTGAAAGACATTCTAGGAACTAGATTTTGTAGTTTTGTTCCAGTTCCAGAGTTTTGCTGTTTCCTGTCACTGTGGGCTGCAGAGCACAGTAGTACACAGCAGAGTCAGACACTGCAGCAGAGGAGTTGTTCATCATGATTTGTTTTTGTTCCACTTTAACCTTCAGTCCAGAGATTTTTGCACTTATCACTGCTCCTGTAGCAGAGTGTGAGATGAGGAACTCTGGTGTTTTTCCTGGATACTGTCGATACCAAAGGAAATAATCGTTAGCTGCAGCTTTCTTGGAGTATTTGTAGATCAGAGTAACAGAGTTTCCTTCCAAACTGAACTCTTCATCGTTGACTGCAGTGAGATCTTCACAGCTGACACCTGAAGGAAGAGAAATGTTATTTCTATATTAAATAAAATCCAAAGAATAAATCATATGATGAATTAAACTTTCTTGTGCATCGTGACGTAACATACTATTTAAAATGGAAAGAACCAGTAGAGAAAATCCAAAATACTGCAGTACAGTGAATGTTTCTGGTTTGTGTATTAAACTCTGTAGAATCTACAAGTTTCTCTCTCTTCTCTAGTTCAGTAATAGCTCAGCTCCTCCCTGAACCTCTGTCTCCTCTTAGATCTGTACTTTCACTTCTCTCTGTTCCTCCTGGTTCACAGACTGGTGGCAGCTTTTAGAATCAGGTGAAGGTGTAAAGGTTTTTCCCAGTGTTTGACTCCTTTGATTTAATAATGGTCTTTGTCATCAGCACTTCATGTGTTATAAACCATCTGTTATTGGAATCTGTGACCAAATAATCTGAACTGACGTGGTGACTGAACATTTGTACTTAAGAACATCCAGGACTGACCCCTGTGGTACACCACATCAAATTAACACACATGTTACAAATACAGAGGAGGTTACTCTATAAAATCTAAAATAAAATCTTCTTCTCTTTCGGCTTTTCCCATCAGGGGTCGCCACAGCGAATCATCCTTCTCCACCTAACTCTATCATGAACATCTTCTACCCTAACATTAGCCAACTTCATGTCCTCTGTTAAGACATCCATATATCTCCTCCTTGGTCGTCCTCTTGCCCTCCTGCCTGGCAGCTCCATCTCCAACATCCTTCTACCAATATATTCACTATCCCTCCTCTGCACATGTCCAAACCATCTCAGTCTGGCCTCTCTGACTTTGTCGCTAACACAGGCAACGTGAGCCGTCCCTCTGATGTACTCGTTCCTTATTCTGTCTAACCTGGTCACTCCTAAGGAGAACCTCAACATCTTCATCTCTGCTACCTCCATCTCAGCCTCTTGTCTCTTTCTCACTGCTACCGTCTCTAACCCATAGAGCAGAGCTGGTCTCACCACTGTCTTGTACACCTTTCCTTTGAGTCTTGCTGACACTCTTCTGTCACACAACACTCCTGACACTTTCCTCCACCCGCTCCAACCTGCCTGCACTCGCCTCTTCACCTCTTTTCAACACTCTCCATCACACTGAACTGTTGACCCCAAGTACTTAAACTCCTGTACCTTCTTCACCTCAGCCCCCTGTAACCTAACGCTTCTACCTGGATCCCTCTCGTTCAGACACATGTATTCTGTCTTACTACGACTGACCTTCATGCCTCTTCTTTCCAGAGCAAACCTCCACCTCTCCAGCTGTTCCTCCACCTGCTCTCTACTCTCACTGCAAATCACAATATCATCCGCAAACATCATTGTCCAGGGAGATTCCTGTCTGACCTCATCTGTCAGCCTGTCCATCAGCATAGCAAACAAGAAGGGACTCAAAGCTGATCCTTGGTGTAGTCCCACCTCCACCTTGAACTCCTCTGTCTGACCTACAGCACATCTCACCACCGTCATACTTCTCTCATACATGTCCTGAACTAGTCTGATGTACTTCTCTGCCACTCCCGACGACCTCATACAGTACCACAGCTCCTCCCTCGGCACCCTGTCATACGCCTTCTCTAAATCTACAAAGACACAATGCAGCTCCTTCTGACCATCTCTGTACTTTTCCATCAACATTCTCAAAGCAAAAATGGCATCAGTGGTGCTCTTACGGGGCATGAAACCATACTGCTGGTCACAAATCTCCACCTTCTTCCTAAGCCTGGCTTCCACTACTCTTTCCCACAGCTTCATTGTGTGGCTCATCAACTTTATTCCTCTATAGTTGCTGCAGTTCTGCGTGTCACCCTTGTTCTTAAAGATCGGAACCAGAACGCTTCTCCTCCATTCCTCAGGCATCTTCTCACTCTCTAGAATCCTATTGAACAAACTGGTTAAAAACTCCACTGCTGTCTCTCCTAAGCACTTCCACACCTCCACAGGTATGTCATCAGGACCAACACCCTTTCAGGACCAACACCCTAAATCTAAAATAAAATACCAAAACCCAAACATTTTACTTTTATTCTTTTCTTCTCTTTTAATATTTATGAAGAGGTTGTTCTCTGTGTTCTCATTTCTTAGACAAATTCAACATTGTGAACATCACCGGACAGAGCATAGCACCGAGTCCACTCTCCTGACGGTGACAGAGGATTTTTTTAGTCCTTAACTTCAGTTTTTTTAATTATTTTAATCATTTTCAGTCTCTTAACTCTGTCTGCTGCCTTTAACTCAGTCTGTCATGGTTCAGCCCTGAAAGCCTCGTTACTCTGTCCTTTTCATTCTTTCCTGTTTTTGTTTCTAAACCTTCCCTTCAGTTCATTTCTGCTCTGCTGTTTAAGTGATTACACCTGGACCAGGGACTATTTAAGAGCCCTGTCTTCTGTCTCTTTCTCCAGGTTGCTGCTAACTGTTGGGTCCAAAATTACCACAACACTTTTCATACACTAAGAGATGGAGACAATAAAGCACAACAAGGACACTCTGCCTTTTACTTGCAAGGGGAGCCGGCCTGAGGTCTTAGCATCATAAATGCTTCACCCAGGAATTCCCATCTCTGACTCCATCCGTTCCCCCTTTGTGCAAGCTTTTATTACAGATGAGACACACCCTGAAGTTACAGATGTGGGCTGGTATGGTTAAAGGATGATCATTTTACAAGGAAAAAGAACTCCATATAAGGATAAAACACTGCTCACAGGTGTATAGCAACAAGAACTGGTCAACTCAACTTTTTTCACTGGAAAGATGGGGGTGTTGCATTGACAATCTGGTGCTTCAACAATGATGCCTGCTCTTATCATATCACTGATCACAGGTTTTATACCTTCTTCAGCATCTGGTTTTAATGGGTATTGTCTTATTCTGGGCCTATAGCCTGTTTTAGGTTTAATGACTACAGGTTGAACAGTGGTCATTAGGCCTACATCTGTTTTACCTTTGGACCAGAAGGAGGTTGGAACTTTAGCTAATTCATCTGGTATCTCTGTCAACAGGGTTTGTCATTCAGTATCATCATCTAGCTCTCCCTGCTCTAAGTACCATGTGCCAGCCTGTTTTGAATTTTCAAGGTGTGTTCGGGGAGTGGTATTAACCACCCACCCTAGGGTTTTCCGGTATATTGACTTTGTCTCTTTGTCCATTGACCACCCATCAGGCAATTGTTTCCATGCTGTAATTGCTACAGCTCTCTTTACAAATCGTCCAACGTCTTTCCACTGAGCTTTCTCAGGTTTCATCAGTGACATGTGGCACAGAGCCGCAAACTGCAAACTGTTTATATGCCTGTGGAGTCAATCTGGCTGAACATCCTGCAAATCCCTGCCTGTCCGTGTACAGGTGACTGAGGGTCACCTTCTGGGGTCCCAGTTTGTTGATTCTTTTGTCATATTCTACATCTGATCCTGGTGTCTTCTTGTACCTGAATGTTACATGGTACTGGTCTGAATCTAGTGTATCGGCTCTGACGGAGGATTCTAAATCCTCCATAGCCATGGATAACAGGTGTTTTCCTGTTTCAGCCGGGTCTGGATTGGGCAAATCTAGACTCCAGTAGTAAAACACTTCTAGCCCTTCTGCTACAAAGGTATCTTCTACACTCTCAATGCTCCTAGCCACCATACCTCTGGAGGTTGGTACTATGGAAATCTTTAGTTTAGTCATCAGATCTCGCCCTAGAAGATTCACAGGACACTCGGGACATAGCACAATTTGAGCACTCTCCTGTTTTCCTGTATTTAAGTCTTTGACAGTTAATGGTTTGGAGAAGTAACTGACACTAAGCTGACCATTGGCTGAGCGCACCATTATTTTGTCTTTAGAGGATCCCACTCCAGGTATTCTATCTCGCAGCACGGTCCGGTCGGCTCCTGAGTCACACAGGAACTGTACCTTGGTTCCCTGCACCCAGAGCTCTCTCAGCGGAACCTGAGGTGCGTGCTGTAACTAAGATGTGTCTCAATCGGGACCGTTAGATCTAACAGTTCGAGGGCCTCATGGTCAACTTCATCTCCATCACCGTCATCTGAGTTCTCTGTGTCTTCTAGAGGGCCTAGTCAGTATGAGGAGGGGTTGTGTGCAGCGGTGTCATACTCTCTAAGTCTTCTGACCCTAGGTTTCTCAGGGCAATTTCTTGCAATGTGACCTGACTTGTCACAGTTAAAGCATCGATCATTTTTTTCTTTTTAATGACTTCCTGTGCATGATGGGCATAGTTCATAGTTTGTTGAACACCGTCAGTACGATGGTTCACATTATGTTTTCTTATGAAGTCTGACAACTGAGGCAAGAAACCAGCCATCAGAGCCTGCTTCAGCTGTTGTTGGTAGGGAGAATCTTGAGCCTGATCTTCTTGCAGCCTACTATGGTCTTTAAATGTGTCCTCTAGTCTAACTCTGAACTCAAACACATCCTCATTATCTTTCTGTTGACATTGTGAAATCTTCACATAATCAGGTGTTCTCTTCCATGTCTCCTTCACTGCATCGTGCACCAACTGCAATTGTGCTTGCAGAGCTTGATCCCCTGCAGACAATCAGAGGCGCTAGCAACCTCAATTTTTAATTTATTTATCAAATTGTTACAAGATGACTCGGTCAATTTGCCATCAAAGTCATGGATCTTTTACCGCAACTTCAAATATTGAGTACTGCCAGGCGAGAAGTTTTCCATGAATTCCTCATCGCCTTCCAAGGCAGGTTTACTGTTATTTTTCCCCATTATTAAACTATGACCTTAAGTCACCACACTGTGTACTTCAACAGACCACTGGATTTGTTATCACCGTTAGGTTTCCTCCAGTGCTGCTGCTCTCATGTCAATTGGTGACATCCACACTCATAATCACACTCTTTCATACAACAACCGGTAATACTTCTCCTAAAAATTAATGGCTTCTTAGTCACACTCGACTATGTATTCATAGTGGCTTTCAACACTCGACAAATTAGTGATTTCTAAACATACACTAATTCATGAATTTATAGTGGCTTTAAACTCCGGTCCCACTCGAGATGTAATCTATTTATAGTGGCTTTTAATCTATAGGTACATACAGTAGTATGAATGGATCTGCAGTGACTTACAGAATAAATCAGATTCATACAACATAAGAAGAAGTTAATTATTGTTTTATGGTGGAAACAACATTAATTATTTCACAATGACAGAAAACCTCAGTGTTGAATATTAGATCCAGACAATAAGTGATACGAGTAATAATTCGATTTAACTTTGACTCATTTGATTCTTGGTCTTTAACACCAACACTTCATGTGTTATAAAATCTTTCATGGGGGGAAAAAGGTCATTGTTAATAATACTGTTAAACATTTATTGTTTTCAACTTTGGTTTGATGTAGTTCGACGTTTGGAAGTGTTGTTTGTATTAGATGTTGGAGGACTTGCTGTTACACTCTAACTGATCCACGTCCATCTTCTTCCTGTCATTTCAAACTAAATTCCAAACTCTGTGTTTGTCCAAGATTCTTGAAGTTTTTCTGTGGATTTCCTGAATATTGTTAATCACCAGTTGACAGTTTAGGGTATTTGTAGGACAGAGTTAGTCTCCTTCTAAACTCAACTCTTCATAGCTGAAACCCAAAGGAAAAGATTATTGTTATTTCATTATGAAAAATCTATGATGTAAAAAGGTTTTACTGGTTTTCTGTCAAGTCAGTCTTATATAGACAACACTGAACATCACAGGATGAACCACAGCACAAAGTTAACTTTCAGGTAATTACAATTAAAGCTAGAACTTCATATTACTCCTCATTAATAGAGTCAAATAAGAACAACCCCAGGTTTCTTTTCAGCACTGTAGCCAGGCTGACAAAGAGTCATAGCTCTGTTGAGCCTATTATTCCCTCAACTCTCAGCAGCAATGATTTTATGAATTTCTTTACAAATAAAATCAGAACTATTAGAGAAAAAATTTATCAGATCCTCCCTGAATATAGCATGGATTGTACAACAACTCTAGATCCACGCTCGTACTTCGACTGCTTCCTCCCCGTAGATCATTCTGAATTAGTTTCAGTAATTAATTCCTCTAAACCCCATATGTCAAAGTCAAGGCCCGCGGGCCACATCCGGCCCGGCGTGTAATTATATCCGGCCCGCGAGATCATTTCTATATTATTGTTATTAATGGTCCGGTGATATGAAGCGCTGGTAACACAATAAACTACAGATCCCATAATGCAGCGCTTCAGCTGCCGAACACATTCCACGTTAATCAAGTCTAGTTTATGATGCTGCAGGTTATTATGAAGCTGGTCCTCAGGATGCCAAGTAATGTTGAACCATATCGTTACAACGGTGTTCACAAATACGCACTTTGCTGATCAACTGAGTTCTCACGGAGCTTTGGAGACTTTGACGAACAAGAAAATCATTTTATTTATTTTACCGTCGATGTGGAAACTGCACCTGTACAGATTCAGATGGAGCTGAATGAGCTGCAGTGTAATGACTGAAGGTAAAGTAGGACACTGCAGGACCCTCACAGTTTATTCACTCCATTCCCGCAGAAATGTCCCAGCTCCGTCCACATGAGGCTCGAACCTTGTTTATGTTTGGTAGCACAAATCTTAGTGAGAAGCTGTTCTCAGTGATGAAGACTAACAAAACAGCACACAGGAGTCGTCTCACTGGTGAGAACCTACAGTCCATCCTGAGAATCTCCACAACACAGAACCTCACAACAAATATAAAAGAACCTGTTGACAAAAACAGATGCAGCTCTGATAAAATGACAAATGACAGCAATGACAACTGAATGATTTGATTTGTTATTACTGAAAAGCACGAATTTAATTTATATTTCCAGGTTTTGTTATGCAGCATGTTCATATTTTGAATTTGTATAATTTTGACAGGAGATATTTTTATAGAGAGCAAAGTCTTTTGGGATATTTAAAATTTAAGTTTATTTTTTAAATAAAATGACATTGAATTAAATTTGAATGTTTGTTCTTTTAATGTTTACTTTATTTCTAACTTGTTTAATTTAGAGACGATATATTTTTTATAGAGAGCAAAATAGTATAAGTTATTTACGGTTTATGTTAAAAAGCGTTAAGTTTTAAAAGTTTTAGTGTGTTCAATAAATGTTTCCTGTTCGGCCCACGACCTAAAGTGTGTTTTGGATTTTGGCCCCCTGTGCAATTGAGTTTGACACCCCTGCTCTAGTGGATGTTGTGGAGTTTCTTTGCTCCAAAGGTTTTTGTACAGTGTTTTGCTGTTTCCTGTCACTGTGGGCCTCACAGCACAGTAGTACACAGCAGAGTCAGACACTGCAGCAGACGAGATCTGAAGATCCATGAGGGTTTTATCTTTTCTCACTTTAACATCCAGTCCAGAAACTGGATTTGCTGTTATCTCTCCTGACTCCAAGTGAGAGATGAGGAACTCTGGTGGTTTCCTGGATATTGTCGGTACCAGAAGAAATAATCAGCAGCACCTTTGGAGTATTTGCAGGACAGAGTAACAGAGCTGCCTTCTACACTGAACTCTTCAACCTTGGCTGCAGTGAGTCCTTGACAGCTGACACCTAAAGAAGAAGAAAACTCAGTTATAACATGTTGAAAAGTCCCAATTTAATGAATTCACATGTGAACATGAACATTGAGACATGTTTTAAGAATCTTACAAACCTTTTAGAATGAATAATAACAGTAGTAGAAGTACAAAACACTTTGATGACATCATGTTGAGTACAGTGAATGTTTCTGGTTTGTGTATTAAACTCTGTAGAATCTACAAGTTTCTCTCTCTTCTATAGTTCAGTAACAGCTCAGCTCCTCCCTGAACCTCTGTCTCCTCTTAGATCTGTACTTTCACTTCTCTCTGTTCCTCCTGGTTCTCAGACTGGTGGCAGCATTTAGAATCAACTGGTGGTCGGAAGGTTTTACGTCTGTTTGCTTTTGGTGTTTGATAATTTCTTCATAAGCAGATAAAAACCTGTCCAGGAAAAATGTACAAAATAATGTAACTGATTCAAATCAAGAATTAAAATCTACCAATTTTATTTTACATTTTAATTTCTAAAAGTGAGTTTTTCTACCAATTTCCTTCAATTCAAGTGACTCAACACTTTTTAGACTGTTCTTTGTTCTCTTGCACACAACATCCTAATTATTAATAATCACTTGTTTTAAAGTCTGACTTTTCCGACTTCCCCAAGTGTACTGTTACTGAACAATAACAAGTATCCAGATCCACGTGTGATTAGAAACAACAGGTCAATTTCCAACTTTTGTTCTTCAGCAAAATCTTTAAACATGTTCAGCATGTTAATATTTTCTGACGTTAAATGTGGAGTACCCCAGGGCTCGGTTTTCGGCCCTCCTCAGTTCCACTGTTATGTGGATGATGTGCAGCTCTACGTCTCTGTAAAGGCTGATGACCCTTCTGAAATTACAAAATTAGAATCTTTCCTGCCTACTTTTCCTGGAAGTCACATGATTTTCTGGTCTTAAACTCAGATAACACTGAGATGCTGGTCATCAAAAGTTTGTCATCATCAACATCCAGTCTATAAAGAACATTAGAAACGTTTTAAAAAATCCCTGAAACATCTAAATATTTAATTTCACATATTCTTATTTTTAAGGGTTTTGAGTCAGTTCATTGTGTTTTAAAAATCTTAACTCAGTGGTTCCCAAACTGTGGTTCTCCTATGACTGGTGGTACATGAAGCTCCACCTAGTGGTACACCAGTATCCTGCTGAAATAACTGAACTCCAACTGGTCCAAGTCTTTAACTTGTTAACTTGTGGTCAGTTCACTTGATGAATCTGATGTTTGGGATTTCGTTCATCAGGGATATATTCATGATCACTCCATGATTTAGATCCTTTGTATAGAATAAACTGAGGAGCCTGAAGCTCAGAATGATGGTTGTACTAGTAAAGTGCAGGATGAGTTGGACTTGTATGATATCTACATGTGAGTTTGACAGATTCTCCTTCTCTTCCACTCACTTCATGTTGTTCAGCAGAGATGCTGTCTCCAGCTATTAGTCCTGGAAAAAGTGGAGAAAATGAAGCCATTAGATGAACATTGTCCATGAGGCTGAGAGGAGAAGACAGTGGAAAATGTCCCTGTACAGTGTTACTCTGTGGACAGAAACAAGTCAACTGTGACTGAGACAGAACTAGACTTCATGACACAGAGACAAGATCTTGGTAACTGAAGTTGAACAGTGTGTGAGTCCCTCTAGTGGATGTTGTGGAGTTTTCTGTTTCTTTGCTCCAAAGGTTTTTGTACAGAGTTTTGCTGTTTCCTGTCACTGTGGACTGCAGAGCACAGTAGTACACAGCAGAGTCAGACACATGAAGCTTCTGGATCTTCAGAGGAACTGATCTAAAGGTGGAATTCAGTCTAGAAGAAAATCTCTCCTTAAATTCATCCTCTGTTTTCCCCTGGCCGATCTTAAAGCGGCTCAAGATGAATCTGGGTCTGTTGTTTCCATCCTGTTTGTACCAGAACAGATAATCATTTGTTGAACTGCTATTATACAGACAGTCCAGTGTTACTGTGTCTCCTTCAGTCTGAGTCTCGTCTCCTTCTGGTTGCAGCACGTTGTCTTTTTGTGCTCTGCATCCTGTAAAACACCAACAAACAGTATCAGTGTGCTGTTAAAGAATCATGTCAATGTTGGATTGATATCAAAGAAACAGACTTGTGTTCATACCAAGGCACATAGCAGCCAGCAGCACTGAGATGAACAGAGGTGTCATATCTGCAGTGTTGAGGAACTGGGAGCTACAGCGAGTAGAAAGAAGGCTGTGATCTCTCTGTTTAGTCTTCATCAACACTAAGTTGCTGGGTTAGAAGGAGGAACCTCCGTCACCACTTGGATCTGTAGTTTCAGTCTCTCTGATCCTCTTCCTCCTGGTTCACAGCCTGGTGGCAGCATTTTGTCTTTTTATACAGAGAAAGACAAAATGTCTCTATGTTGATTTAAAGGACTGATCCGTTTTTCAGGGTTTTTACACAGAGTCGCAGTCTTCATGCTCCACAAGTGAGGAGATCAGCTACAACATGAATCTGCAGATAATTACAGTAAATCTCAGAGTCAAAGATCAGAATTGGGTTTATGAATAGTTTCCACTCAGGTTGTTCCATTAAAAAAAACAGCTTTACTTAACCACATTTAAAGGGTTTTAAGAAGAAGCCTTTATTTGTCATATGTCCCATGTTCATGTCACAGTGAAATGTGTCCTCTGCATTGAACCCATCCTCCTGGGGGGCAGTGGACGCCATGGAGCCACCAGGCCAGCTAGTGGAACATCAATGTTTTTATGTGGTACAGTTGTAAAATAGATGTATTAGAGAGTAACAACCCCACTGAAGAGGAGCTTCTCCTAAAGGTAAGCTGAGACTGGTTCACACTCATGTGACATTTTTGGTCACAGGATGGATTTAAAACCTAATTAGTATTAGACCACAACACCACCATTTCCACACAGTGTTTTATCTTCTAAGAATCTCAGATCCAGAAGCTTCAGCTGTCTCTGATGTACTATTGTGCTCTTCAATCCACAGCCACAAGAAACAAACAGAAATAAAATTTAACATAAACTGATTAAATTAGAGGAGTTTTTCCTCTCCACTGTCTCCTGGTGCTGCTCAGTGGGGTTGTTGGGTTTTCTATAGAATTCTGTATACAGTTATATTCTGTAAGGTCTTAAACCTTAGACACTGTAAAGTGCCTTGAGACGACTAAAGTTGGGATTTGGTGCTTTACAAATAAAATGGAATTGTAAAATTGAATTGAACATGATCCAAGAGGAGTCGGTCGGTCCAATGACTGATTTCAAACTTGTCTGAACAGCAAAATGTGAGAATTCATTCTCCACTGTGACAAACACACTCCTGACGTCACTTTCTGACAGAGGTCAGACTCCATTACCAGAGACGACGGAAAGGCCAGAATGTGGGATTTATTACAACTAAATGTCACCCAATAGGATTTGTTGAGGTTGTTCCCTGTGGTAACACCTTAACACAGGGAGGTCAAACTCAAATTCACAGTGGGCCAAAGTTAAAAACTGGGACAAAGTCGTGAGCCGAACTCAATGTTTATTGAAAAATAACTGCATTGTGCACGTTTTCCATCTCTCCAGATAAAAATGTTGAACCTTTTCATATGGAAACAAACTTTAGTTTTGAATAAACATTGAATCTGGAGAAAGCAAAGTTTAATATTATAAACAAATGAGAAATTACATTTCAAATAAAACACATCAGTCGTATTCGCTTCTTATTTAAATGAATGAAAACTATTATTAATTCTCTCTGTAGTCTTTCAAGTTCCTTTTTAATAATAATCTTTTCTCACAGGACAACAACTGAACAACCAAAAAATAATAATAATTTACTGCTTTTAACTATTAACACTAGAAAAGTGCATGAAGACAGCATCCTTCAAGCTCCGTTTGCTACACTCTGATTTACATTGGTTCAAGCCCGATACCTGGCATCTCTTCTTAGATGCAAGTGCATCAACGTCTGGGGTTAAGCTCTGAGCTGAGGAAATCCAGCATGTCGGGGAGGAATCATGGAAACTGTTTGGAGGTTGGTTGATGTGCTTTTCACGTCAACCGCAGGATTACTGGATTACAACGGATTACGGTTTTACAACTAAAACCAATAAAAAACTGAGTTTGTGATAGTAAAAACTCTATGTAGACGATTCAAATCATGAAGTCTTTGAAAAACACAATTTAAAAAAGAATGAATTTATTCAATGAACAAATTTCTTACACATTAGTACATCAGAGAGCTGAAGCTTCTGGATCAGAGATTCAGATCAGGGAGTTCTGATACTAGTTCTGTTTTTAATTCATTCTAAGAAGTGACTAAGAAATGTCTCATGGATGTGAACCAGTTTCCGCTTCAAGATACAAAACGTGAATGTTGCTAAGGGAGGAGTCTCAGCTGATAGTTCAGGTGTTTTCTGTTCCTCTTGTTCCCTGTCATTCAGACATGTTTTCTGTTTTGCTGTTTCTAACCTTCATTCCTCTTCTTTCCAGAGCTCACCTCCACCTCTCTAGATTTTCCTCCACCTGCTCTTATGATCAGAATGTCATCTGCAAACATCATAGTTCATCTCTGTCTCTTTACCTCCCCAACCTGTACCTCTTTCTCTGTATACACACCTGGACTTCCTTTTTCCACCACCAAGTATCTTTGTCCACTTCCCTGATGACACTCAAAGTCTGTCTCAGTTCCTCCCTGAAAACTACACCAGTCTTCCTTTTTTAACTTCCTCCACTTCGTCCTCTGCTCTGCCTTCATCCAACTGAACAGCCTCTCTGCCGTACAGCCCTTCTCCTCAAAATCAAGCTGCATGTTGGCATTTGGGAACAGTCCCTTTAGTGGTTTGATTCTGTAGGTATCACATCCGTGCTGATATTTGTATTGAATCAGTTATTTGTCTCCATCAACACAAATAATTACACAGTTGGACTGGTTCTTCACTGTTGCTAAGCAACACATCCAATGGACAACCACTAACAAACAGCTACTTTACATGTTAAAGCAAGTCATGGCCGCTAATTAGATTCATGTACATCATTTGTATGTTTCTATTTATCTTACAAGCAGAAGTGTTGGGAGTTTCTTTGGTGAAACTTTATGTAGGAATCTACTGCAGGTTTTATGACTGATTAATATTTTGTACTATTAGATATTTCCTGTTGTTAATAACAATCTTCAGTCACATAATTAATATTTTCATCTGTGTTTAAAACATGTGGATTAAAATCCAATAATCTGTTCTTATAATCACCAACACAAAGAGTCTGGATCATCAGAGTTGAACAGTGTGTGAGTCCCTCTAGTGGATGTTGTGGAGTTTTCTGTTTCTTTGCTCCAAAGGTTTTTGTACAGAGTTTTACTGTTTCCTGTCACTGTGGGCTGCAGAGCACAGTAGTACACAGCAGAGTCAGACACTTTAGCTGAGATGATCTCCAGATCTACCCGTTTCTTTGTTTTATCAATGTGAGCTGGAAAAACAGAATCAGGTGGATGAATCAATCCTCCTTCTGTGATGGAGAGCAGGAACTCTGGTCTGGATCTCTGATGTTGTCGGTACCACTGGATGTTGCTGATACCACCTTCATATTTACAGGTCAGGTTGATGTTTCTTCCCTCTGTAACAACTTCTTCAGTTCTTACTGGATTGATGCTGTTCATAGAACCCATGACTGCAAAACAAGTTTCATTCATTTCATTAAGAGAGTCTAACATCAAGAGACTGAACACAAGTTTTTAAATGTTTCTTATATATGGGAACATTTTAAGTTGTATTAACAATAATGTTAAACAGAAATAAACAATTTGACTGGTTTAATAAGAATTTCATGTCTGTCTTAAGACTCACCTATAAAGTGAGAGAAACAGAGAAAGAGGTAAAGCAACATGTCTTTGGAGGAGTTGAAGCCAAACAGACAGCAGATGAACAATGTTCTTCCACTGCAGTAGAATGAAGCAACTAAACAGCCTCTCTGCTGCACAGCCCTTCTCCTCAACATCAAGCTGATTGTGCTTTTAGTTCCTCCAACATTTCTGCTCTGGACACACAAACAATCTCATTGGTCGACTTGGACTTCAGTGGGTGGGACCAGGTAAGAACCCGTTAGAGATTCTCCTCCTTCCAATGTTCAGTTCACTCAGTGAGATTATTTGATTCCTAATCAGCTCAGTCTCAGAAATATTTGCTGAATGTCCACTTTCTCTTCTTCAGACTATTGTTAAACCAAAGCAGGTCACGGTAGAAAGAAGCTTCATCACCTCCAGATTTTGTCTTTATTTTAGTAACTTGATATTTTACAGTGACTTTACAGTAAACACACTTTGTACAAAACTGTCGTCCTGTAAAATAAATGTTAACAGTTAATTTGTCCCAGTGCTGCAGGGTTGATGGGTGATACAACAAAAACAGGACTTTCACAGAGAGACTAGTGTTTGACTCCATCCAACTTCTGCCTGTTGCTGTTACTTCAACTCATCATGTGATCACTGTCATACAAAGTTAATGAAGTCATCATTTATAAGACAGACATTGTCAGGGTTTTGTCCTTGACTTCCTGATTCCTGACACTTTATTTTCTTGAATTAGTTTCATCTTCATTCCCTCTGTTCCTCCTGAGATTTTGTTCAGTCCATCGACCACTCTCTGATGATATGTGCTCGGTCACTGGTTTCCTTAACTTGCTTTGTTCCATTCATCCAGTGTAAGATACGACTGCACCTACTCTTCAGCCTGATTATCTCCCTGATTTCCTGTGCTACCAACCTGTGTCTGTTCCTGTCCCCACCTGCCCCTCGTCACTGGCACACAGCTCTCTGCTTTTCTGTGTTGGATCTTGAATGTGTTGTTGGGATTTGGATTTTGAATCTATGTTTTGAATTGGATAAGAATTTGTGGATGTCAGATGTACAAGAATCCTGAATAGTTAGACATATGTCTAAACTCTGAATCACAGGTCACTAAACTCCTCACCTCGTCACTGGACATCACAGCTAAACTCTACATCAGGAGAATCAGCAGACATGCTGATCTTCTATAGGGAGAAACTTTACTTTATTTCAGTGAGGAGTGGAGGTGCCTCTTGTGTATGTGGAAGAAATGACCTGACACAGAATCTGGAAGATGCACCTGATCCAGGTAATCAGCAGTGGGTAGTACAGGGATGGCTGGAAGAGAAGCAGGGCAGCAGGCCTGGGACCAGGTATCCTACAGTATCCTGCGCTCTGAGCTTTTGATTCGACTGTTCTGCAGCAGCTCAGAGTCGAAACTACACACAGAAATATGTTCAGTAAAGTCTTTAGATCTTAGATAAAACTCATTTTCTTCAATTTGGAAATTTACTGAAAAACGTGGTCAACATGGAAACATAGTTTCTGTCTAAACCAGACAGGATCATTGTCTTTTTATTTGTGACTCACAAATAAATTCAGTTTATTCTAAAGATACAAAAACAAGAGAGAGAAAGAACATCATCAACACAGATTTAAAAGTTATTACCAAAGCTACTGGTGTAGAGACTGTCACCCCCATACTCATCCACCCAGACTAAACAGGATTCATCAAAAACAGGAACCCACAGAAAACAGCTGTAGACTATTTAAACTCGTTGGTGAATGGGTCTCAGCTGTCAGTTCAACTCTAAGTATAACTAAAAATTATATGTTAAAGTTGAACAGTGAGTGAGTTCCTCTAGTGGATGTTGTGGAGTTTTCTGTTTCTTTGCTCCAAAGGTTTTTGTACAGAGTTTTACTGTTTCCTGTCACTGTGGGCCTCAGAGCACAGTAGTACACAGCAGAGTCAGACACTTTAGCTGAGATGATCTCCAGATCCACACATTTCTCTGTTTTATCAAGGCGAGCTGGGAAAACAGAATCAGGTGGATGAATCAATCCTCCTTCTGTGATGGAGAGCAGGAACTCTGGTCTGGATCTCTGATGTTGTCGGTACCACTGGATGTTGTAGATACCACCTTCATATTTACAGGTCAGGTTGATGTTTCTTCCCTCTGTAACAACTTCTTCAGTTTTTTCTGGACTGATGCTGTTCATAGAACCCATGACTGCAAAATAAGTTTCATTCATGTCCGTTAGTCTGTAAGAGAGTCTAACATCATGAGACTGATAATGTTAGGATGCATTTTAAGATTTGACATTAACAATATCAGATAAAATATATTAACCAACAGGTTAACATGATTTTCCTCTATGTTATAAACTCACCTATAAAGTGAGAGAAACAGAGAAAGAGGTAAAGCAACATGTCTTTGGAGGAGTTGAAGCCAAACAGACAGCAGATGAACAATGTTCTTCCACTGCAGTAGAATGAAGCAACTAAACAGCCTCTCTGCTGCACAGCCCTTCTCCTCAACATCAAGCTGATTGTGCTTTTAGTTCCTCCAACATTTCTGCTCTGGACACAAAAACAATCTCATTAGTTGACTTGGACTTCAGTGGGTGGTGACATTAAATAGATTTCTCTACCTTTCAGAGTTACATTTACTCAGATTATTTCTGTATCAGAGCAATTCTACCTCAATTTATAAGTACTTCAGAAGGGCCAGGCTCAGGTTGGGTGGCCATCTGCTTTCATTGGTTCGACCCGTAACTGCAAACAGAAAACATTTAGCTCTGAAGTCGGGGATTCCTGCAGAAATGTACAGAGAGATGTGTAGTACAGATGGAAAAGAAAAGAGGACCAAGAACACAACCCTGCGGTACACCGTTTGGGAGACTGTGAGAATTAGAAATGTGTTCCACCAAGATACCTTGGAGATTTGTCCAGATAAGTAAGACCTGAGCCAGATCAGAGCTGCCCCAGTGACGCCCAGATCTGAGAGTGGAGAAATAAGGATCTGGTGCTTCAGTGTCAAAGGTACAAAGGACCATTACTGTGGAGTGAGCGCTCATTAAGTCAGACTGGTTGACATCAGGGAGGTTGTTCTCAGAAACATTATCTATAATGTTTTGTATTGGGGCCAACAAATATGTTTGGGTTCTTTTGATTTGTTGTTCATTCTTAATATTCTGTTTACATTTACATTTTACATTTTTAGTCATTTAGCAGACGCTTTTATCCAAAGCGACTTACAAATCATTACAAGGTACAAAGGTAGGCAGGGCAGCGTGAGGAGGTCTTGCCTAAGGACCCCTACTGGTGTTAGGCCACAGCTGGGATTCAAACCCCAGTCTCCCACAAGGGAGGCGGTGATGTTACCACTACACTAACCAGCCTACTAATATTCTGTTTAATCCAGGGGTCGGCAACCTGCGGCTCTTTCATGCTTATACTGCGGCTCCTCTTCTCTGTATAAGTATTAAATTGAATATAGAATCACAAATAGTGATACTACATTTTACAGGGGGACCATTGAGAGCATCCTGAGCGGCTGCATCACTGCCTGGTTCGGGAACTGCACCGTTTCGGATCGCAAGGCCCTACAACGGATAGTGAGGACAGCTGAAAAGATCATTGGAGTCTCTCTCCCCTCCATCACGGACATTTACACCACACGCTGCATCTGCAAAGCTACCTGCATTGTGGACGACCCCACCCACCCCTCACACCCAATCTTCACACTTCTGCCATCAGGGAAGAGGTTCCGGAGTATTCGGGCCCTCACAACCAGACTTTTGAACAGTTTCTTCCCCCAAGCCATCAGGCTCCTCAACACACACACAACAAACTGAACTGAGCACACACACTCGCTAGATTTGACGTTTCCATCCTTCAGTTGTAAATTGTATTCATTTCCGCTACTGGTCGCTGCTGTTTTGTGTTTTGTGTTCTGTTTTTGTCTTCTGACGTCTGTCTGCACTTTCTCTTTGTGTTCTTGCACTGTTTGCACTAGGTTGCACAGGATGCACTTTATGTGTTTTGCTAGGACAACTTAGCAGTCCTCAGCCCCATGTTTGTCTTGTTGCCGTTTTATGTAGCACCATGGTTCTGGAGTAACCATGTACTGCTTCAGCTATATGTGGTTGGAATGACAATAAAGCTTCTTGACTTGACTTGACTTGACTTGACTTGAGAGCCTTCAAAGGCCGGACAAACTCATGTTTGAAACATGGAATTCATCACAGACAGCTACATAAACATGAAAAAATATGCATTTGGAGTTCTGTCGATCTTCTGATCCACATACATATGTGAGCAGCTACTCTTCACCATGAACTACGTTAAAAACAAACACAGACGACAGCTTACAGTCCTGTGTAAAGATGAAAAGGACTTCTTACAGCTACGACTTGCAGACGTTGTGCGCAGAGGTTCAGGAGCAGGTAAAATAAATGTGTATGCAGATGTTTTGCAAATATTTATTTTTCATTGTTTGGTGACGTAGGGCTTTTTTTTGCAGTTAAATTTTTTAATTAATGTCCGATACACGCTCGGCAGCTCACAGCATCTTCTGTTTGCTGCATGGATAATTTAAGTTCAGCTTTTTCATCATTTGAAAGAGACCTTCAACTCGACGTGTTATTTATTTATTTATTTAATTATTTATTTGTGTCATATTTTTTTGAAAGTTCAAAATGTGTTCGCCAAAAAGTATTTGCGGCTCTGTGGGTTTTTTCCGTGGAAACTGGGTCCAAATGGGTCTTTGGGTGTTAAAGGTTGCTGAAAACTGGTTTAATAAAAGAAGTGGAAACTCAAATTCTTTTTACCAGAATGGTATCATCAAAGTCATGTGTAAAGTAAGTTAATAGTCAATTGAAACACATTAGATGAACCAGTCTGACTTTGTATTTGTTGTCATGGTTGTTATGAACTTTATGATAAACTATTTTTAGTTTTACAGTTATGATGTAAAGTTAAACTATATTTGCCTAAATGCTGCTTTTCATTTTGCACTTTATTGATGTCTGATGTTCTGACTTTTATCACTACAAAAATGAAATGAAACTGTTTCATCAAACCATCAGAGTTGAACAGTGTGTGAGTCCCTCTAGTGGATGTTGTGGAGTTTTCTGTTTCTTTGCTCCAAAGGTTTTTGTACAGAGTTTTACTGTTTCCTGTCACTGTGGGCCTCAGAGCACAGTAGTACACAGCAGAGTCAGACACATGAAGCTTCTGGATCTTCAGAGGAACTGATTTGTCTTCGATTGCAGCATCAAATCTTTGTTTGTTGAACTCTGGAGCATTATCCTTTGTTCCAATCGTGTCACGTCGCAAAATGTATTTAAGAAAGTTATTTTTTTCTTGTTTGTACCAGAACAAATATGGACCTGTATAACTAGTCTCAAACATACAGTTGAGTGTAACAGCGTCTCCTTCAGTAGCAGTAACATCTCCTGTCGTCTGGATCACTTTGTCTTCTCCTTTACACTCTGAGGAAGAACAGAACATGCAGAGGAAGAGATGGATCAATAAAGAGGATTGATTAAAGGAGAACAATCAGTAGGTTTATTTCCCATCTTACCAAAGCAAAGAGCAGCAAGAATAATCCACAGCCAATGTTCCATCTGTACAACAAGGTTGAAAGCAGCAGGAGAAAGTGTGTGAAGTTCAACATTCAGTGGGAGAATTGTTCTCTTCACAGCAGCAGTTCTTATTGACAGAATGGTTGAACACAGTGCACAAGTAGAGCACCGCCTACTGGATAATGTGTCCCTCTAGTGGAGGGAAAACGTTCACTTCAACAGTGTTTTCTCTTCCTCTTGTTCCCTCTCATTCATTCTGTTTTGCTGTGTCTAACCTTCATTCCTCTTCTTTCCAGAGCACACCTCCACCTCTCTAGATTTTCCTCCACCTGTTCTTACCACAGATCAGAATGTCATCTGCAAACATCAGAGTCCATCTCTATGTCTTCAACCCCCAACCTGTACTAATCCACCTCTCCCTCCTTACTGTCTAACCTCTCACCTTAACATTACTTCCGGGTCGTCATCATCTCGTCATCACCTCGCCTCGCTGCTCTCACTCAGGTCAACTACTTTCCATATTACAACAGTATTCTAAACAGTGTGAACCCAGCTTACTCTGTCTCCTCTCTTAGATCACCACCCACACCAGAAGTCGCCCCTCTTCAGTTGTGACACTACTGGAGTTCATCACATTAGTATTGTCATATTGTATATCTTTCTGTAATAAACATCTTTAAACTCACTCTGGTTTCCGAGTCATCTCAGGTTATGAAGCCTGATCCTAGCGCCGTGACACTAACAACATTCAATATCACACTTTTAATTTCCAGATTCAGAGTCCTCACCCTGTCTGAGACTCTGTTCACCTCCATAACATTTAAACAAACTCCTCTTTTAGAATAACTCCTGCTCCATTTCTCTTCCCATCCAGACCATGATAAAACAACTTGAACCCTGATCCTAAGCTTCTAGCCTTGCTACATTTCCACCTTGTCTCCTGAACACAGTTTGTCCACCTTCCTTCTCTGTATCACGTAACCAACTCTCCAGCCTTCCTTCACTATCATAGTCCCAACATGTAAAGTCCTACTGTCAGTCCTACACTCTGGCTTTTACTCTTCTCTCTCTCCCTACGAACACACCTTCCTCCTCTCCTTCTTCGACCAACAGTAGCTCAGCTTCCACCGTTGTTGTGAACTTGCTACTTCCCTCTATAATATCTTTGATCAGAACGACAAGAAGAAAACTGAGAATCAACAATTGAACAACATGTGACTTTTTATTGTTTTCCTGCTGTGTTTGACTCCTCGTCCAGTTGGTTTGTGGTTGATGTGGATTTGCTGCTCATGTGAATCCTCCCACAGTGTTTCATGAGCAGCTGGAACCACAGTGACTGTGAGGAAACAGGAATTAGCAGAATCCATCTGATATGAAGCTGTGGTTTGAATACCACTTCCCTCCTCTTTGAAGAGTAGTCAGATATCTGTGTTCAGGTTTTTGTACAGCCTCTTCTCCACTTTGTATCACTGTGTTTCTAGAGCACAGTAGTAAAGAGCTGTGTCTGCCAGGGTTAGTCTGCTTATGGTCAGTTCAGTTGATGAATCTGATGTTTGGGATTCATATCGTTTATCAGGGATATATTCACGACCACTGTTTGATCCTGCTCCTTTCCAGAGAATAAACTGAGGAGCCTGAAGCTCAGAATGATGTTTGTACCAGTAAAGTCTGACATAATCATCATCTGTCTGATATCTACATTTGAGTGTGACAGATTCTCCTTCTCTTCCACTGACTTCATGTTGATCAGCAGAGATGTCGTCTCCAGTTATTAGTCCTGGAAAAAGTGGAGAAAATGAAGCCATTAGATGAACATTGTCCATGATGCTGAGAGGAGAAGACAGTGGAAAATGTCCCTGTACAGTGTTACTCTGTGGACAGAAACAAGTCAACTGGAGCTGAGATCATCATTCTGTTCAATGAGACACGGATTAGTTGGAAACTCACCTATAAAGTGAGAGAAACAGAGAAAGAGGTAAAGCAACATGTCTTTGGAGGAGTTGAAGCCAAACAGACAGCAGATGAACAATGTTCTTCCACTGCAGTAGAATGAAGCAACTAAACAGCCTCTCTGCTGCACAGCCCTTCTCCTCAACATCAAGCTGATTGTGCTTTTAGTTCCTCCAACATTTCTGCTCTGGACACACAAACAATCTCATTGGTTGACTTGGACTTCAGTGGTTGGGACCGCGTCATTTGATCCACCAATGTTGAAGCTGTTAAAATAAGAGGGTCGTAATAATCAGTAGAAACCATGTTTATTTACACTTTAGGTCAAGGTTTGGTTAAAATGATGTAACAGAGAAACTTTGGATCCACTTGAGTTCATTAATACTTTGACTTTATTTAGTAGGTTTCACTTAATTATGTGTTCATTGGTTTGGTTCCTCTTTTCTTCCAGGTCCACTTCCTGGTTCAGGATGATGCTCTCATTAATGAGTGCACATGAACGCCCCCTTTGCTCCACCAGGTGTTGTCAGTATGGACTGTACCATGTTGGACTGTCCCATGTTGGACTGTCCCATGTTGGACTGTACCATGTTGGACTGTACCATGTTGGACTGTCCCATGTTGGACTGTACCATGTTGGACTGTACCATGTTGGACTGTAGGAGAGAGGAAACAATGGGTTTTCTTTGTAGCTGTTGTTTTCCAGCTCTAGTAATTGTAGAGTTGTAGTGTTGAGAGTTTCTTTGATGTAACTTTATGTAGGAATCTACTGCAAGTTTTATGGCTTATTAATAGATATATAATAGATATTTCCTGTTTCTAATAACAGTAAGTCTTCTGTAACATAATTAATATTTTCATCTGTGTTTAAAACAAGTTGATTAACATCTAATATCTAAAAATCTGTTGTTTTAATCACCAACACAAAGAGTCTGGATCATCAGAGTTGAACAGTGTGTGAGTCCCTCTAGTGGATGTTGTGGAGTTTTCTGTTTCTTTGCTCCAAAGGTTTTTGTACAGAGTTTTACTGTTTCCTGTCACTGTGGGCCTCAGAGCACAGTAGTACACAGCAGAGTCAGACACTGCAGCAGAGGAGATCTGCAGATGAAACTCCTTTCTTGTTTTGTTGTGTCTAAATGAGAACCTTTCTGTTTTCTCTGAATGTTCTGTCATGAGAAGTTGTGGAGATGAACTGGACTCCTGTTGATACCAGAAGAGGTTGTTGACAGATTGACTCAGAGTGAGTTTAGTAGTAAATTCAGTTCCCTAACCCGAACCACTCATAAACTAAACCTTTGTCCACATGTTACCAGCTGTTCTTACAACTTGATGCTGTCTGATTACTCACCAGTCTGAAAGGAGACCATCATCATCCAGATGAAGAGCAGTAACATTATTTTCCCTTGTACTGAATGAACAATAGAGAGAAGACAGCAGCTCTTCACTTCCTCAATGAAGCTTTTCATATTCAGTGGTGGAGCTCCTCCTCTTACTGTGCTCTGTTTCCATTCAGACTGATGGAAGCTGTAGAATGACAGTGATGCTGCATCATCATCATCATCATCATCACCACCACATAAAGTCTGAACTGAAGGAGGAATCTACAGAAACTTGTGACCGTTTTGACTCTTTGATTCATGTTCAGATAAAACCTTTGTGCTGAAGAACAGAACATGCAGCGAGAGAATCAGTAAAGATTCTTTATTTTAGGAAGTCGCAGTAAAATGAAACATTTGTTCCTGGTGAAATTCACTGAGCTTCACATTAAAATGGAAACAAACTCTTTGAGACGACCTGTTGTAGTACTGTGGATGGTTTTACTGACCTGATAAACTGTACCAGGAGGTTTGGTTCAGTCCAAAGGACATTCTCCCTCATTCTCCTCCATGGAGCATTAGGAAAGTTTTTTTTTTCTTGTTTGTACCAGAACAAATAAGCTGTATAACTAGTCTCAAATGTACAGTTGAGTGTAACAGCGTCTCCTTCAGTAGCAGTAACATCTCCTGTTGTCTGGATCACTTTGTCTTCTCCTTTACACTCTGAGGAAAAACAGAACATGCAGAGGAAGAGATGGATCAATAAAGAGGATTGATTAAAGGAGAACAATCAGTAGGTTTATTTCCCATCTTACCAAAGCAAAGAGCAGCAAGAATAATCCACAGCCAATGTTCCATCTGTACAACAAGGTTGAAAGCAGCAGGAGAAAGTGTGTGAAGTTCAACATTCAGTGGGAGAATTGTTCTCTTCACAGCAGCAGTTCTTATTGACAGAATGGTTGAACACAGTGCACAAGTAGAGCACCGCCTACTGGATAATGTGTCCCTCTAGTGGAGGGAAAACGTTCACTTCAACAGGTGGAGAAAAGGCTTCCAGCAGCTCGTCAGTGTGTCAGCTGGTGTTTTTGTACAGAGACTGTGGCTTTGCTGTCACTGTGGGCCTCACAGCACAGTAGTACACAGCAGAGTCAGACACTGCAGCAGACGGGATCTGAAGATCCATGAGGGTTTTATCCTCACTCACTGTCACAGACAGTCCAGAAACTGGACTTTGGATTATGTTGCCTGTTCCTAAGTGAGAGATGAGGAACTCTGGTGTTTTTCCTGGATGTTGTCGGTACCAGTAAAACTCATCACCAGCAGCTGCTTTTTTGGAGAATGTGTAGATCAGAGTAACAGAGTTTCCCTCTAAACTGAACTCTTCTCTCTTTACTGGAGTTAGATCTTCACAGCTGACACCTAAAAACATTGAAAGATCAGTTCATATTCATAGATCTATATTCAAATAACACTGAAATATACTTTGTATGTATCTAACGTACCTTTTAGAACAGACAATAACAGCAGAGTTTGTACATAACACACCAAGCCCAGCATGTTGAGTACAGTGAGTGTTTCTGGTTTGTGTATTAAACTGTGTAGAATCTACAAGTTTCTCTCTCTTCTATAGTTCAGTAACAGCTCAGCTCCTCCCTGAACCTCTGTCTCCTCTTAGATCTGTAGTTTCACTTCTCCTGGTTCACAGACTGGTGGCAGCATTTAGAATCAGGTGAAGGTTTAGAAGGTTTAATATATTTTGTTTGTTTTTAGTGTTTAAATGTGTTTTTTCAATAACAGTAGTATAAATGTAGTTGCAGTGACGTACAGATTACTTTTAACTCATTTGATTCTCGGTCTTCAACACCAACACTTCATGTGTTATAAAATCTTTCATGGGGGGAAAAGGTCATTGTTAATAATACTGTTAAACATTTATTGTTTCAACTTTGGTTTGACATAGTTGGACGTTTGGAAGTGCCGTCTGTATTACATGTTGGAGGATTTGCTGTTACACTCTAACTGATCCACGTCCATCTTTTTCCTATAATTTCAAACAAAATTCCAAACTCGTGTGTTTGTCCGAGATTCTTGAAGTTTTTCTTTGGATTTCCTGAATATTGTTAATCACCAGTTGACAGTTTAGGGTATTTGTAGGACAGAGTTAGTCTCCTTCTAAACTCAACTCTTCATAGCTGACAGCTAAAGGAAAAGATTATTGTTATTTCATGATGAAAAAATCCATGATGGAAAAAGGTTTTACTTAACATAGACAACATTGTGAACATCACAGGATGAACCACAGCACAAAGTTAACTTTCAGGAGGAAATTTCGGGTAATTACAATTAAAGCTAGAACCTCATATTACTCCTCATTAATAGAGTCAAATAAGAACAACCCCAGGTTCCTTTTCAGCACTGTAGCCAGGCTGACAAAGAGTCATAGCTCAGTTGAGCCTAGTATTCCCTCAAGTCAAAGCAGCAATGACTTCATGAATTTCTTTACAAATAAAATCATAACTATTAGAGAAAAAATTGATCAGATCCTCCCTGCATATAGCATGGATTGTACAACAACTCTAGATCCACGCTTGTACTTAGACTGCTTCCTCCCCGTAGATCATTCTGAATTAATTTCAGTAATTAATTCCTCTAAACCATCAACATGTCTCTTAGATCCCATCCCGACTAGACTCCTCAAGGATGTCTTACCTTTGATCAGCACGTCCATATTAGATCAGATTAATCTATCTTTACAAGTAGGCTACGTACCACAGGCTTTTAAGGTTGCTGTAGTCAAGCCCCTGCTCAAAAAACCTACTCTGGACTCAGGGGTCTTAGTGAATTATAGACCAATATCCAATCTGTCCTTTATCTCTAAAATTCTTGAAAAGGTCATTTCTAAGCAATTGTACGACCACCTGCGTAGAAATAACTTGTATGAAGATTTACAGTCAGGATTTAGAGTACATCATAGTACAGAAACAGCACTGGTAAAGGTCACTAATGATCTTCTATTAGCATCAGACAATGGTCTACTCTCTATACTCGTCATGTTAGATCTTAGTGCTGCATTCAACACTATAGATCACAACATTTTATTACACAGACTGGAACATGTCATTGGAATCAAAGGAACAGCACTAGAGTGGTTTAAATCGTATCTATCGGATAGATTTCAGTTTGTACACGTTAATGATGAGTCTTCCATGCACAGCCAAGTCAGCTATGGAGTTCCACAGGGCTCTGTGCTTGGACCGATTCTTTTCACTTTATATATGTCCCCTTTAGGCAATATTATTAGGAAACACTCTATAAATGTCCATTGTTATGCAGATGATACCCAGCTATACTTATCTATGAAACCAGGAGAAACTAATCAATTAGTCAAACTTCAAGCTGGTTAAAAGACATAAAGACCTGGATGTCCTCCAATTTCCTTCTTCTAAATCCAGACAAGACAGAGGTTATTTTATTTGGTCCTAAAAATCTCAGAGACACTATGTCTAAACATGTTCTCAGCCTTGATGACTTAGTTCTGGCCTCAAGTAATACTGTAAGAAATCTCGGAGTTATCTTTGATCAGGATATCTCCTTCACTTCATACATCAAAGAAATCTCTAGAACTGCCTTTTGTCACCTGAGAAACATTAAAGTTAAAATTAGGAGCATCCTGTCCCAAAGTGATGCTGAAAAACTAGTCCATGCATTTGTTACTTCCAGACTGGACTATTGTAATTCCTTATTAATAGTTTGTCCCAATAACTCATTAAAAAGCCTCCAGTTAATCCAAAATGCTGCAGCTAGAGTTCTGACTGGAATTAGCAAGAGAGATCATATTTCTCCAACGTTAGCTTCTCTCCATTGGCTCCCTGTAAAATCCAGAATTGAATTAAAAATTCTTCTCCTCACTTATAAATCCCTTAATAATCAGGCTCCATCTTATCTTAAACACCTCATAGTTCCATATCTTCCAAGCAGAACTCTCCGTTGTCAGACTGCAGGTTTACTTGTGGTTCCCAGAGTTTCCAAATGTAGAATGGGAGGCAGAGCCTTTAGCTACCAAGCCCCTCTCCTGTGGAACCAGCTCCCAGTTCAGGTTCTGGAGGCAGACACCCTCTCTACATTTAAGACTAGACTTAAAACTTTCCTTTTTTATAAAGCTTATAGTTAGAGATGGATCAGGTGACTCTGAACCATCTCTTAGTTATGCTGATATAGCTTAATCTGCTGGGGGAGCTCTACTGATACACTGAGCTCCTCTCCTCTCTCCTTTCTCCTGTATCAATGCAAATGCCACCATTTCATGTCATTAACTTTGTGTCTTCTCTCTCCTGTAGTTGTGTTTCCTCCTCTCTGTCTCCCTCTCTCTGTACTTTTCTGCAGGTATCCTTGGCCTGGAGCTGTACATCTCCAGAATCCAGTTGACCTGCCCAATGTTCTTGCTGCTTGTTGTTGTTTTTGCTGCCTTCTCTTCTTTTCTCTTTCCACTCACCCCAATCGGTCGAGGCAGATGGTCGCCCAATGTGAGCCTGGTTCTGCTGGAGGTTTCTTCCTCTAAAGGAGTTTTTCCTCTCCACTGTTGCCTAAAGCTTGCTCAAATGGGATTGTTGTGTTTTCTGTGTCATTTTCTTGTATAATTATTCTCTGTAAGGTCTTAAACCTTAAACTGTAAAGTGCCTTGAGATAACTTTTGCTGTGAATTGGCGCTATACAAATAAAACTGAATTGAATTGAATTGAATTGAATTGTTGGGTTTTAGTAAAGGTGTAATGAGAGCTGTATTCATCTGTTCTGGTTTTGTAGAGGTGGCTTTAATTTCAGTGGTTAGTCTGTGAAATACTGATGGTGATAAATATGATGATGAAGATTATTATTTTCAATAATTACTGGTACCAGAAGAAATGATCAACAGTTGACAGTTTAGGACTGTGTTAACGGATGCTGTCTGTAACACAGTCGATGTTTCCATCCTCCTGGACCACCTGCAGCATGTTGGCATTGGGGAACAGTCCCTTCAGTGGTTTGATTCTGACCTCCAGGACAGATTGGTCTGTTACTCAGGAGAAGAAGTTCTCTTTCTCTGACCTATCTTGGGTGGAGTACCACTAGGCACCATATTAGGTCCAGTAATATTTATTTTATAAAGGCTTCCTTTGGCATCTGTTTTGTGAATTAAACAACACCACATGAGCAGGAGTGCTGTTGTACTGTATATCAGCACAGCTGTGGTCTGCAGGCTGAGTGCTGTAGGTATCACAGCCGTGCTGATATTTGTATTGAATCAGTTATTTGTCTCTATCAAGACAAATAATTACACAGTTGGACTGGTTCTTCACTGTTACTAAGCAACACATCCAATGGACAACCACTAACAAACAACTACTTTACATTTTAAAGCAAGTCATGGCCGCTAATTTGATTCATGTACATCATCTGTATGTTTCTATTTATCTTACAAGCAGGTGTTTTGTGGCAGATGAGCCTTAATGTCCTTCTGGATTATCAGTGGTTTTCATCTCCCCACTTTCTCATTGATGTTATTTCTGCCCAGTGTCCATCAGACAGCAGAGTCACAGTAACTGACTTTTATTGAATTACAGTTCATTGGATCCTAGAATCTTTGGAGACCTGCTGTGTTCTGTGGTGTCAGGTTTTTTATCTCTTGAGCCAATTTGATCAAATTCTTTTCTTAATAGTGTCAAAAATGAAGTTCTTCATAAAAATCAGACAAAGAGACAGAAACAGTGTTGTTGGGTTTATTAAGGTCAATATACTGAGACACAGCTGAATAATGTCTAAATAAATGGCTTCGAGTCGTCTCTTTAAATACAGCTCAGTGCTCCTCTTTACTCAAACCAAGCACAGTTCAAGTCTTATTCTTTCATCTAATTCCAATAAACCCTCTTTTCTTGACTCCCTATGTGTTTTCACATCACTGTACCATGTATGGCAGTTACCCCTCTGTACGCCTGCACTTCTTCTTGTACATAACAGGACCTATACTCTAGAAGTCAGTATTGAGTTCATGTCTCTGAGTCTCTCTCAGACAGGTTAGAGGATTTTCACAACAGTTCCTGGACTGGTTTTGGAAATTGGTCCATTCATGGGAAGCTTCCAGGTTTATGTGTAGATAACAATTCTCAGTCTCTCACAGACTCTTCATTGCAACTTTGTCTCATGAGTGTAAAGAATCTAGACTGAAGTTAAACAGTGTGTGAGTCCCTCTAGTGGATGTTGTGGAGTTTTCTGTTTCTTTGCTCCAAAGGTTTTTGTACAGAGTTTTACTGTTTCCTGTCACTGTGGGCTGCAGAGCACAGTAGTACACAGCAGAGTCAGACACTGCAGCAGAGGAGATCTGCAGATCCATTCCAGTGTTCTCCTTGCTCACTTTGAAAGACATTCTAGGAACTAGATTATTTAGTTTTGTTCCTGTTCCTGTGTGAGACAGTAAGAACTCTGGTGGTTTTCCTGGATATTGTCGATACCAGAAGAAATTCTCATTAGCTGCAGCTTTCTTGGAGTATTTGTAGGACAGAGTAACAGAGTTTCCTTCTGAATTGAACTCTTCATGGTTGACTGCAGTGAGATGTTCACAGCTGACACCTAAAGGAAGAGAAATGTTGGTAAAGATGATGTTGAACTCTGATTGTCTGTTCCAGTGGTTTCTACCAAACAGATCCTCTACAGACATTTGTTCTTACTACTTTAACCTACCTTTTAGTAGGATCAGAAACAAAGGAACAATTCCACAGTACTGCAGTGAGAGCATCTTCCACACAGTATCTGTGTTCTGTCTGCTTTAGATATTGAATGGATCTGACAGTAGGAGTTCTTTGGTCTTCTGCTCTTTGACAGAGCTGCTCCTCCCTCAACCTGTTCCTCCTCATATCACTGGATGTTATCAACACCAAAACCACACCTCAACACATTTTACTGGTTGAAGCATCAAAACATCCTCTTCTGTTCTTCTTCTGGGTTTTTATTCTCTTTGATTTGCTTCTTACAGATGTTATCACCTTGTGATATGTGGCCTCAAAATCCAGCATTCTCATGTTTCTTTGTCAGATGGTCTCACAGTACAGGTTCCTCAGAGTTATACAGGATTTGTAGTTCATGCTATTCCCCAAAGGTTTTCTTAACTAATGAACATGATGTCAAATTAGTTTTTATCTTGTTGGATTTATTTCTTTTTCTTTTCCTGCTGTGTTTGAATCCTCATCCAGTTGGTTTGTGGTTGATGTGGATTTGCTGCTCATGTGAATCCTCCCACAGTGTTTCATGAGCAGCTGGAACCACAGTGACTGTGAGGAAACAGGAATTAGCAGAATCCATCTGATATGAAGCTGTGGTTTGAATACCACTTCCCTCCTCTTTGAAGAGTAGTCAGATATCTGTGGTCAGGTTTTTGTACAGCCTCTTCTCCACTTTGTATTACTGTGTTTCTAGAGCACAGTAGTAGAGAGCTGTGTGTGCCAGGGTTAGTCTGCTTATGGTCAGTTCAGTTGATGAATCTGATGTTTGGGATTTATATAGTTTATCAGGGATATATTCACTACCACTGTATGATTCTGCTCCTTTGTATAAAATAAACTGAGGAGCCTGAAGCTCAGAATGATGTTTGTACCAGTAAAGTGAAGGATGAGTTGCACTTGTCTGATATCTACATTTGAGTGTGACAGATTCTCCTTCTCTTCCACTGACTTCATGTTGTTTAGCAGAGATGCTGTCTCCAGCTATTAGTCCTGGAAAAAGAGGAGAAAATGAAGCCATTAGATGAACATTGTCCATGAGGCTGAGAGGAGAAGACAGTGGAAAATGTCCCTGTACAGTGTTACTCTGTGGACAGAAACAAGTCAACTGGAGCTGAGATCATCATTCTGTTCAATGAGACACGGATTAGTTGGAAACTCACCTATAAAGTGAGAGAAACAGAGAAAGAGGTAAAGCAACATGTCTTTGGAGGAGTTGAAGCCAAACAGACAGCAGATGAACAATGTTCTTCCACTGCAGTAGAATGAAGATGAATGATTTAATAATATCATTCGGTTTAAGTATAAGAAATTTACTTACGCTCCCACTGTCTGAAGTTATCTCAGACCACTATCTTGTTTCAACTACAGTGTGTCATATTAACAATGTATACTCAGCGCCGCGCTATCGCATTAAACGTACATTTACATCAACTACCGCACAGAGCTTTATTAGTAATCTCCCAGAGTTATCAACTTTGATTGGATCACCGTCTGACACCACAGAACTAGACCAGGCGACTGAATATCTCGAGTCGTCATTACGTTATACCTTAGATAAAGTAGCTCCAGTTAAAAGAAAAGTCATTAGAGATAAGAAACTTGCTCCTTGGTATAACGATGACACGCGCATCTTAAAACAGACTACTCGAAAGTTAGAACGTAAATGGCGCCAAACTAAACTGTTAGTATTCCAGATAGCGTGGAAGGAGAGCATCCTGAACTATAAAAAAGCTCTTAGTGCAGCTAGATCAACGTATCTCTCCACTCTCATAGAAAACAACAAAAACAACCCTAGATTTTTATTTAATACAGTAGCCAAATTAACTAGAAAGAAAACTACTGCAGATATCTCCACAACAACGTTGTGCAGTAGTGAGGACTTCATGAACTTTTTCAATAACAAAATTGTAAATATAAGGCAGAAAATTCAAGCTTTAAAACCAGACAATTTAGTTGACACAGGTGACAAGCTAACCTCAGCAGATCAGTACCTAGAATATTTTACTCCTCTTGAAGAGAATGAACTAATTTCACTCATCTCTTCTGCAAAATCTTCAACCTGTACATTAGACCCTATACCGACACACTTTCTAAAACAGATAGTGCCAGAAATAATAGAACCACTGCTGACAATCATAAATTCCTCACTCAGCTGTGGGTATGTCCCAAAGTGTTTTAAATTAGCAGTTATTAAACCGCTAATCAAGAAACCTGATCTCGACCCTTGTCAGCTGTCAAATTACAGGCCGATATCAAACCTCCCCTTTATCTCAAAGATTCTCGAAAAGATAGTAGCTGGGCAGCTATCCTCGTATCTTCATAGAAATAACATACATGAACTCTATCAGTCAGGATTTAGGCCTCATCACAGCACAGAGACGGCCCTTGTTAAAGTAGTAAATGACCTCCTATTGGCCTCTGATCAGGGTAGTGTCTCTATGCTTGTGCTACTCGATCTCAGTGCAGCTTTCGACACCATTGACCATAGTATTCTCCTTCACAGACTAGAAAATGTTGTTGGAATTAGGGGAACGGCCCTCTCCTGGCTTAGGTCCTATTTGACTGATCGTTATCAGTATGTAGATCTAAATGGCGACTACTCCACATGCTCTCCAGTGGAGTTTGGTGTTCCACAGGGTTCAGTTTTAGGCCCCCTGCTTTTTTCCCTCTACATGCTTCCTCTGGGCAACATTATCCGTAAACATGGTATTAACTTTCATTGTTATGCTGACGACACACAGTTATATGTTTCATCAAAACCAGATGAGATCAAACTGCTTAATAAAGTTGAGCAATGTGTAAAGGATATACGAGACTGGATGCTAATTAACTTCCTTCTGCTAAATCCTGATAAGACAGAAGTACTAGTTATAGGATCATCTGCAGCTAGAAGCAAGATGTTAGACCACACCGTAACTCTAGATGGCCTTTCCGTTACATCTAGTGCAACAGTCAAAGACCTTGGTGTGATTCTAGATTCCAGTCTTTCATTTGAAGCTCATGTAGATAATGTCACCAGGACAGCTTTCTTTCACCTCAGAAATATTGCCAAGATAAGGAATATTTTGTCACTAAATGATGCAGAAAAATTAGTCCATGCTTTCATCACCTCTAGGTTGGACTACTGTAATGCCTTACTGTCTGGCTGTTCAACCAGGTGCATAAACAAGCTTCAGTTAGTTCAGAATGCAGCAGCGAGAGTCCTCACTCGAACCAGAAGATACGATCACATCACGCCTATCTTATCTACACTTCATTGGCTCCCCGTGAAATTTCGCATTGATTTTAAAATACTACTTTTGACATTTAAAGCATTAAATGGTCTTGCGCCGCATTATCTAAGTGAACTGCTAGTGTCTTATGATCCACCACGCCTACTTCGCTCAAAGGATGCTGGCTGCCTGTCAGTACCTCGTATCCTAAAAACTACAGCTGGGGGCAGAGCTTTTTCTTACAAAGCCCCAAAGTTATGGAATAGCCTTCCAAATAGCGTTCGGGACTCAGACACAGTCTCAGTGTTTAAGTCTAGGCTGAAAACCTACCTATTTAGTCAAGCATTTGAGTAAATAGATCTGGGAAGGACTCATGGACGTAGAGCATTATGGTGAACTGGTATGTTTAGATGCTGTCTTCCCAACTCTCACTGATCACTCGGGTTTGTTGATGGTGAAGTGTTTGGTTGCTCTACATCCCAGTGCGCCCTCATGTCTGTGTTTTCTTCTGAACCCACCCTTTTAGTTAGGCTGTCAAAAATAGTCCTGCCGGAGTCCCTGCTGCACTCTACACTAAATATACATTCACCTCAAACTTTATCTGACTGTGAATACAACTAACTGCAATCTCTCCTCTTCTCTCTCTTTCCCTCTCCCTCTCTCTTTTCCCTCTTCCTGTCTCTCTGTCGAGCTACACGTCATTCCACCCTTTGCCCTCTGGACCTGTCTGACTCGTCCTGATGCCCAACTTCTGGCTGGAGATCTCGTCGCCTGGATCCACCGTCTGCCCTATGGGATGCGTTTGGAGACTGGATTGGTCACAAGCTACTATGATGTCGGTCCCGGCCTCGGCGGACGTCGGAAGCTGTTTCGTGGAGGTCTCGACTCAACGCTCGATAGTCAAGGAATGGAACTAGTCTGCCTGCAATAACTAACTGGACTCCATATTAACTTAAAAGACTTTAACTGTTATACTGGACTGCTGCCTACACAGCATGTAATCACCCATATGAGGATGGGTTCCCTGTTGAGTCTGGTTCCTCTCAAGGTTTCTTCCTGTTGCCTTCTCAGGGAGTTTTTCCTTGCCACTGTCGCCCTCGGCTTGCTCATCAGGGACAATCACATTATTATGACTCATACACATACACTGTTCATGTACTGTTCTTTGGTTGTGTAAAGCTGCTTTGTGACAATGTCAATTGTAAAAAGCGCTATACAAATAAAATTGAATTGAATTGAATTGAATTGAATGAAGCAACTAAACAGCCTCTCTGCTGCACAGCCCTTCTCCTCAACATCAAGCTGATTGTGCTTTTAGTTCCTCCAACATTTCTGCTCTGGACACACAAACAATCTCATTGGTTGACTTGGACTTCAGTGGGTGGGACCAGGTCATTTGATCCACCAATGTTGAAGCTGTTAAAATAAGAGGGTCGTAATAATCAGTAGAAACCATGTTTATTTACACTTTAGTTGAAGGTTTGGTTAAAATGTTGTAACAGATAAACTTTGGATCCACTTTAGTTCATTAATACTTTGACTTTATTTAGTAGGTTTCACTTAAATATGTGTTCATTGGTTTGGTTCCTCTTTTCTTCCAGGTCCACTTCCTGGTTCAGGATGATGCTCTCATTAACGAGTGCACATGAACGCCCCCTTTGCTCCACCAGGTGTTGTCAGTATGGACTGTCCCATGTTGGACTGTCCCATGTTGGACTGTACCATGTTGGACTGTACCATGTTGGACTGTACCATGTTGGACTGTACCATGTTGGACTGTGGGAGGGAGGAAACAATGGGTTTTCTTTGTAGCTGTTGTTTTCCAGCTCTAGTAAATGTAGAGTTGTAGTGTTGAGAGTTTCTTTGATGTAACTTTATGTAGGAATCTACTGCAAGTTTTATGGCTTATTAATAGATATATAATAGATATTTCCTGTTTATAATAACAATCTTCAGTAACATAATTAATATTTTCATCTGTGTTTAAAACAAGTTGATTAACATCTAATATCTAAAAATCTTTTGTTTTAATCACCAACACAAAGAGTCTGGATCATCAGAGTTGAACAGTGTGTGAGTCCCTCTAGTGGATGTTGTGGAGTTTTCTGTTTCTTTGCTCCAAAGGTTTTTGTACAGAGTTTTGCTGTTTCCTGTCACTGTGGGCTGCAGAGCACAGTAGTACACAGCAGAGTCAGACACTGCAGCAGAGGAGATCTGCAGATGAAACTCCTTTCTTGTTTTGTTGTGTCTAAATGAGAACCTTTCTGTTTCCTCTGAATATTCTGTAATGACAAGTTGTGGAGATGAACTGGACTCCTGTTGATACCAGTAGAGGTTGTTGACAGATCCTGAATAATTACAGGACAGAGTCACAGGGTCTCCTTCCAAAGCCATCATCACATCTTTAAATGGTTTCAGTAAATCCTCAGAGGATCCTGGAAAAATATCAAAATCTCATTAAAGTGAGTTTAGTAGTAAATTCAGTTCCCTAACCCGAACCACTCATAAACTAAACCTTTGTCCCCATGTTACCAGCTGTTCTTACAACTTGATGCTGTCTGATTACTCACCAGTCTGAAAGGAGACCATCATCATCCAGATGAAGAGCAGTAACATTATTTTCACTTGTACTGAATGAACAATAGAGAGAAGACAGCAGCTCTTCACTTCCTCAATGAAGCTTTTCATATTCAGTGGTGGAGCTCCTCCTCTTACTGTGCTCTGTTTCCATTCAGACTGATGGAAGCTGTAGAATGACAGTGATGCTGCATCATCATCATCATCATCATCATCATCATCATCATCACCACCACATAAAGTCTGAACTGAAGGAGGAATCTACAGAAACTTGTGACCGTTTTGACTCTTTGATTCATGTTCAGATAAAACCTTTGTGCTGAAGAACAGAACATGCAGCGAGAGAATCAGTAAAGATTCTTTATTTTAGGAAGTCACAGTAAAATGAAACATTTGTTCCTGGTGAAATTCACTGAGCTTCACATTAAAATGGAAACAAACTCTTTGAGACGACCTGTTGCAGTACTGTGGATGGTTTCACTGACCTGATGAACTGTATCAGGAGGTTTGGTTCAGTCCAAAGGACATTCTCCCTCATTCTCCTCCATGGAGCCAGTTGTAGCTCAAAACTGAACCTATGATGTGATCAAAGCCTGATGTAATTTGACTTTGCTCCTCGTAGGATGTTTTCTACATTACAGCCTCCTACATGCAGAATGTTTTTCCAGATAAGTGGGACCTGAGTCAGGTCAGAGCTTTACCAGTGAAGCAGAAATTAGAGAGTGCAGAAAGAAGGATCTGGTCATTCAGTGTTGAAAGCTGCAGATAGATCAAGTTTTCTGTATTAATCACATCAATTGATTATTGAGTAGAGCCATAGAAACCTAGTGCTAGAAGAAAAAGTATGTGAACCTTTGGAATCAATAACTGGATGACCCCTTGGCAGCAAAAACCTCATCCAGGTTCTTCCTGTAGCTGTGGATCAGACCTTCAGGAGGAAGTTTAGTCCATTCTTCCTGCAGAACTACTTTAGCTCTGTCATATTCTTTGGACGTCTCGTGTGGCTCTCTTCAAGTCGTTCCACAGCATCTCTGTTGGGTTGAGGTCTGGGCTCTGACTTGTCCACTCCAAAAGGTGGATTTTGTTTTTCTGAAGTCGTTCTGTTGTGTGTTTTGGGTCATGGACCTGTAGCATCACTCAACTTCTACAGAGTTTCAGTTCTAACTATTACAGCTACAAAGAATCTACACAGTTTCATCATCAAATCATCAGAGTTGAACAGTGTGAACAGTGGAGGTTGTCCTGTACTAACAGGATGTAGTTGCCTAATACAGGAGGTTAGTCACCTGATGAGGTTCACCTGACCTATAAAACATGACTTACAGGGACAATTGTTCTCTCTTTACCTTATGCTGAAATCTACCTGTTATTGACTTCTATTGCTTTTTGTTGGCTTTAGTTTTAATAGGTTCCAGTGTTTTATCATGACCTTTGCATAAATTCTCTCTTTTTCACATTACTTAAGTCAATTTGAGAATGATTGTGTGAAACCGCTAGAGTTAAACAGAGTGTGAATCCCTCTAGTGGATGTTGTGGAGTTTTCTGTTTCTTTGCTCCAAAGGTTTTTGTACAGAGTTTTACTGTTTCCTGTCACTGTGGGCTGCAGAGCACAGTAGTACACAGCAGAGTCAGACACATGAAGCTTCTGGATCTTCAGAGGAACTGATTTGTCTTCGATCACAGCATCAAATATGTCGTTGTCAAACCCTGGAGCTTTATCTACTGTGTTTGAGAAACTTTTTGTCATGTACTTTGGAGGTCCATGGACGTCCTGTTTGTACCAGAACAAATAGGGAAATGAGTCACTGGTCTCAAACATACAGTTGAGTGTAACAGCGTCTCCTTCAGTAGCAGTAACATCTCCTGTTGTCTGGATCACTTTGTCTTCTCCTTTACACTCTGAGGAAGAACAGAACATGCAGAGGAAGAGATGGATCAATAAAGAGGATTGATTAAAGGAGAACAATCAGTAGGTTTATTTCCCATCTTACCAAAGCAAAGAGCAGCAAGAATAATCCACAGCCAATGTTCCATCTGTACAACAAGGTTGAAAGCAGCAGGAGAAAGTGTGTGAAGTTCAACATTCAGTGGGAGAATTGTTCTCTTCACAGCAGCAGTTCTTATTGACAGAATGGTTGAACACAGTGCACAAGTAGAGCACCGCCTACTGGATAATGTGTCCCTCTAGTGGAGGGAAAACGTTCACTTCAACAGGTGGAAAAAAGGCTTCCAGCAGCTTGTCAGTGTGTCAGTTGGTGTTTTTGTACCAGACTTTTGCTGTCACTTCTTTTTCAGTCCTGTACAAAGATGAAACTGACTTCATGATCTTAAAGTGAGGAGATCAGTTACAACATGAATCTGCTGATAATCAAATCATTTAACATCTTTCTGGAATAAAGCTGTGAGTACATTTAGCTCAATAGGTTCAATTCAAAAG
>NW_022872814.1:0-67391 GCF_900324465.2 Anabas testudineus | reverse complement strand
GATAACAGATACACTGCTGATCAGTACGACAGAACATCTTCATCACCTCATCGTGACGAGAGCAGATGTTCTCCTGGAGCTTCTTGGAGGGCTCCACCAGTTTGTGTTTCTTTAATGGAGCTGCATCATAATGAGGTTGGAGATGTCTCTTACAAAATGAGGCCAGACAAACCTGACAGGATTTGAGAGCTTTTCTTTTCCTACTACTACAGACATCACAGGCCACATCTTCAGGTCCAGCATAGCAGTGATCAGCAGGAGCAGCTTGGAGTCCAGTCTTCTTCAGCTCCTCCACTAAATCTGCTAACATGGTGTTTTTAACCAGCACAGGTCTCGGTGTGAAGGTCTGTCTACACTGAGGGCAGCTGTAGAGTTTCTTACCATCCTCTTCATCCCAGAAATTGTTGATACAGTTCATACAGTAACTGTGTCCACAGGGAATAGTCACAGGATCCTTCAGTAGATCCAGACAGATGGAACAAGAGAAGGTTTCTCGGTCCAGCTGAACTCCTTTCTGCGCCATTTCACCTCTCAGTGTCAACAACTGTCTGAGTTTCACTTTGTTAGAAGTGAAACTAGTTTGAGCTCTGATCTCAACAACATGTGTTTGTGCAGTGAATGGAGTCTGTCAGCTCTTACACTTCACCACATGTTGGTTCCACCCATCCTCAAACTGTAGATCGGAAGAGGAGGGCTTGAATTTTTTGAACAAGTCAAACAAGTAGTTGAGCAAAAAAAAAAAAAAAAAAAAAATTCTTTTTATAAAAATCACTCAAAACTTTGAATCACACAGGGTCTAAATGCTCCTGATCAATTTTCTCTAACATTATTATATTATATATTATTGTTGTTGTTATTAATTTTCTTGGTGAAATTCTTCAGCTGCATTTTAGGCGCCAAGAGTTCAGGTTTCTTCTCATCTCTTCCTCTGTCACATGTTGGTTCCACCCATCTTTACACTTGAAGATTAAAAAGAGGAGGAAACAAGAAAATCTCTGTTCAGAGTCCAGCTCACTGTGAGGAGGAGGAGTTTCTCAGCAGGCGTGTTTCAGGGTCCACGTATGTCTCACAGTCTTGTTCTTTTACCACTCAGCCAAGAACATGTAATAAAACATGAGTTAATAATATCTAGCTGGAATAAACTCAACAGTGATAAATTCTGTTTCCAATTTATTAAATGGTCTGCACTTATATAGCGCTTTTCTATCTAACTGGTACTCAAAGCGCTTTACACTGCATCTTATTCACCCATTCACACACCAATGGCAGAGCTGCTATGCAGCTGACCTGGCTCACCCCTCACCAGGGTTAAGTTGGGGTTCAGTATATTGCCCAAGAATACTTTGGCATGTGTTGTGGCAGCCGGGAATCAAACCACCGACCAGCAGACAACTGCTCTACCTATTGAGCCACAGCCACCCCAAATGTTGAGAAATGTTGAGGCGGATGTGAAAGCAGGTAATAAACGTCTCTGTCACTAGGAGGAGACAGAGCTCCACTGAAATATTATCACTGTGGGGACGTGTGTGATGAAATTATGATGGTATGGTATTATGATGAAATGTTTACTTAAATATCAATTAGCCTTAGAAAGTACAAGGTCTGAGTTCAACAACAAAACAAACTGATTTTAATTCGTTTTGAAGCCAATTCAAAGGTGCAGTGGGTCAAATGTTGGAATCTACTACGAGGTTAAGTGAAAAGATAAAATATAAAGTTCATGGAGTGAAACATCAGTCTCCTGTGGGAAAGTCCTGCATTAAAACTAAAGAACCAGACAAAGCAGCATTATCTGCTGCTGTGAGAATGAGAAGGAGCTGATTCACAGATGAAATATCAAAACTACCCTTCTTATAAAAACTAATGAATTCTATAACAATGTTATTTATAAAAGCAAAATAAAAATGGAAGTTAGAAGAAATAAAACAAAATAAAGAGCTGCACACTATTATCTGTCAGTGGTAATTAACACATCAAAGTCCTGTCATTAATTATTAAACCTTCATCAGGTTAGTGTTGACAGGTGTCACAGGGCCAGGATCAGACTCCAGAACCAGAGAGGACTTTTGAAACCAGAGTGAGTTTAAAGAGGTTTATTACAGAAAGGAATACAATACTAATGTGATGAGCTCCAGTAGCATCACAGCTGAAGAGGGGCGACTTCAGGTGGAGGTCTAAGAGGAGACAGAGTGAGCTGGAGTCACTCTGTTAGAATACTGAAGTAATAGAGAGTGGTTGACTTAAGTGAGAACAGTGAGGTGAGCTGGGAAGTGAGGAGACGACTAGAAGATGATGATGATGATCCAGAAGTGGTGTAGAGGTGAGAGGTGATGTAGGACGTCACAATCCAAGATGGCCGGTGTGGATCAGAGAGCACATGGAGCTAAGGGAAAACCGGTGGAAACAGAACGTCCTGGGCCCAGAGATAAAATCTACTGGTTGGTTTCAGGAACATGAAAAGTTAATGCAGAAGAACAACGATCAAACAATCTGACATCCACAATCCAAATATCAGTGATAAGACAGGTCAGGGGTCATACACAGAAGAGCTGTTCCAAGAGGTGGTTGATAGAGCAGATCTGAAAGCAGAGTGGAGGACTAGTGATGGGAAGTTCAGCTCTTTTCAGAGAGCTGAGTCTTTTGGTTCAGCTCCCAAAGGTGAGCCGGCTCTTTCGACTCCTAGGGTTTTTGTAGGCCTTTATATTAAGAATAATGGTTTGTGTGTTGAAAACCCTTTCATGTGCAGTGTTTTTATGAGAAGCCTTATAACTGACTAATTTTGTGCATTTATTCTGTTACAAAACCATTTTGTTTAATATTTGAATCAAACTTTTTTTATTGCACAAATTAAAACTGCAAATAAATCCACAGAACAGAACCAAACAGTATTAATGTCCGCAGTAAAGGTTGGGATTCAAAGAAGTCCGATGCCTCAGCTTGGATGGACTGATCCTCCCATCTGATGCCACGATGCCACTGTTGACCAATCAAAACAAAGTTCTGCCTTGAGCAGAGCTCAGGCTGAGTCATGAGTCATAGACTGAGAGGTCCAAACAAGGAGGTAGAGTAGAGCACAGGGAGGAATAGAAACAGGAGCAGATCAGATACAGGGAGGAAGGTAAGTGGAGGGGGAGAACAATAGGTTCAGGCTGAGTCAGATCCTGGTAATGAGGAATGTGAGTCAGACGAATGACACAGAACGAGGAACGACACAGTTCTGAGAGAAAAACACTCACGGTACCAGAGGTCAGCAGAGTCTGGTCAAAACAGAAGGCAGGTCCAGTGAGGGGAAGTCCAGCATAGACAGAGGTCGTAACAGATGATCAGGTTAAAGGTTAGAACTGGATTCACTCTCAGGTTGATGTGAGACTATCTGGTAAACTAGGAGACCGACGGACCTGCTGATAATTCAAATATTCAAAAAACTTTATTAATCCCAGAGGGAAATTGTTTTGCCTCATTACCATTGTTCTCAACACAAATATAAATACACATAACCAATAACATCAATACAGACAAACTCAATATATGACGCTCATGCAGTACACACTAAAGATGGAACAACACCAGAAAGAAACTGAAACACAACAAAAAATGAAAGATGGCAAAATTTAACAAATGCTATTTAAGTGATCTCTGTTATGTATCTCAGACAATAACCAACTGAACCTTAAATTAGTTGAGTTTACAGAACTCAGCATTGACTCCGAAACTTACAAAGCAAAGTCCAGCATAGAGAGGCTGAGTGAATGTGGTCTGGACTCTGTGGAGGAGAGTCATGGTTTCAGAGACGCTGTAGAAGGACAGAACACCTGCTCTGTGATCCAGGTAAACTCCTATTCTGGAGGACGGAGGACCTGAGACTGGAGTTCTGATATTGTTGTACATAAATAGGTAACTGCTGTTGTTAAATTTTAATGACCAAGATTTATCATTGTTTCCAAATCCACATTCATTCCAGTTCCCTGTTCTGCTGATATTCTTGTATGCGACTGCAACATAAACTCCTCTCCCGGTCCACTTCACCTCCCAGTAACAACGTCCAGTCAGACTCTCTCTACTCAGGACCTGACAACATCTAGTGAATCTGTCTGTGTGACTAGAATAAGACTGTTGTTCACTCATTACTGTAACTTTTCTGTTTCCATCAGATAATAACAGTTTTGTGTTTGCTGTGTTTGGATCCAGTGTGATTTCTTGTGAGTATTTTAAGAATCCAGCTCTGGTCTTTGGTTCTGGATTTGACAGTAAAACATCCACTTCAGTCTCTGTCTGTGAGATATTTGTCCATGTCTCCCTCAGAATGTCCTGTAGTTTGTCTCTGAGCTCTGACACAGCTGCCGTCACATCCTCAAAGTATCTCAGAGGACGGATATTGATGCTGGATGAGTGTGTAGATTGACTGAGTGCTGACACTGAGGGGTAGTTGTGTAGAAACTGGGTGTGATCCTCTGTGTGTGAGAGCTGCTCCAGCTCAGCGTCTTTCCTCTTCAGCTCAGTGATCTCCTGCTCCAGCTTCTCCTGAAGCTCTTTGACTCGACTCACTTCAGTTTCCTGCTGGGATCTGATCTGCTGCTTCACATCAGACCTTCTTTTGTCAATGAGACCAATCAGCTGAGTGAAGATCTTCTCACTGTGCTCCACTGTTTTACCAGCAGAGTGATTGATAGCCTCCACCTCCTGTTGAAGCCGCTTCACCTCTTTCTCTCTGTCCTGGATTCTCTGCTGGAGTTTTTGTCGACTCCACTCCAGCTCTCTCTGCCTCTCAGTCCTTTCTGCTGCAGCTGAGACTGTGTCGTGACCTTTATGTTGATCCACAGAGCAGAGATAACAGATACACTGCTGATCAGTACGACAGAACATCTTCATCACCTCATCGTGACCAGAGCAGATGTTCTCCTGGAGCTTCTTGGAGGGCTCCACCAGTTTGTGTTTCTTTAATGGAGCTACATCATAATGAGGCTGAAGGTGTTTCTCACAGTATGAAACCAGACATTGAAGACAGGACTTGAGAGCTTTCAGTTTTCTCCCAGTGCAGACATCACAGGCCACATCTTCAGGTCCAGCATAGCAGTGATCAGCAGGAGCAGCTTGGAGTCCAGTCTTCTTCAGCTCCTCCACTAAAACTGCTAACAGGGTGTTTTTAACCAGCACAGGTCTCGGTGTGAAGGTCTGTCTACACTGAGGGCAGCTGTAGAGTTTCTTACCATCCTCTTCATCCCAGAAACTGTTAATACAGTTCATACAGTAACTGTGTCCACAGGGAATAGTCACAGGATCCTTCAGTAGATCCAGACAGATGCAACAAGAGAAGGTTTCTCGGTCCAGCTGAACTCCTTTCTGCGCCATTTCACCTCTCAGTGTCAACAACTGTCTGAGTTTCACTTTGTTAGAAGTGAAACTAGTTTGAGCTCTGATCTCAACAACATGTGTTTGTGCAGTGAATGGAGTCTGTCAGCTCTTACACTTCACCACATGTTGGTTCCACCCATCCTCAAACTGTAGATATGAAGAGGAGGGAACAAGGAAGTAAATGGACAGAGTGGAGCTCTAGAGCAAACGAGGAAGGGTTTCATTCTTTTTACAAGTGAAAGAAAAATAAAAAATAAATTTCTCTATTAAAATCCCTCAAAACTTTGAATCACACAGGGTCTAAATGCTCCTGATCAATTTTCCTCTAACATTATTATATTATATATTATTGTTGTTGTTATTAATCCTCTTGGTGAAATTCTTCAGCTGCATTTCAGGCGCCAAGAGTTCAGGGTTCTTCTCATCTCTTCCTTTGTCACATGTTGGTTCCACCCATCTTTGTATTTGAAGATTAAAAAGAGGAGGAAACAAGAAAATCTCTGTTCAGAGTCCAGCTCACTGTGAGGAGGAGGAGTTTCTCAGCAGGCGTGTTTCAGGGTCCACGTATGTCTCACAGTCTTTTTCTTTTACCACTCAGCCAAGAACATGTAATAAAACATGGAGTTAATAATATCTAGCTGGAATAAACTCAGTGATAAATTCTGTTATCATTTATTAAATGTTGATAAATGTTGAGGCTGCTGTAAAAGCAGGAAATAAACGTCTGTCACTAGGAGGAGACAGAGCTCCACTGAAATATTATCACTGTGGGGACGTGTGTGTTGAAATTATGATGGTAAAGACATTTCTCAGCAACTTTCATTTAGCACTGCAGCTCTTTAATATTCTATATTTAACATTGTAGACATACTGTTCACAATCAAAACTGTTGGTTGGTTAGAATCATATAAAGGTGACGTCTCCTTTTCCTCAACAAAGTCCTAAACTGCTGAAAAGATTAATTAAATATTAATTAGCCTTAGAAACAACAAGGTCTGAGTTCAACAACAAAACAAACTGATTTTAATTCGTTTTGAAGCCAATTCAAAGGTGCAGTGGGTCAAATGTTGGAATCTACTACGAGGTTAAGTGAAAAGATAAAATATAAAGTTCATGGAGTGAAACATCAGTCTCCTGTGGGAAAGTCCTGCATTAAAACTAAAGAACCAGACAAAGCAGCATTATCTGCTGCTGTGAGAATGAGAAGGAGCTGATTCACAGATGAAATATCAAAACTACCCTTCTTATAAAAACTATTGAATTCTATAAAGATGTTATTTATAAAAACAAAATTAAAAAAAATGGATAAAAGGAAATGTTGAAAATAAAGAGCTGCACACTATTATCTGTCAGTGGTAATTAACACATCAAAGTCCTGTCATTAATTATTAAACCTTCATCAGGTTAGTGTTGACAGGTGTCACGGGGCCAGGATCAGACTCCAGAACCAGAGAGGACTTTTGAAACCAGAGTGAGTTTAAAGAGGTTTATTACAGAAAGGAATACAATACTAATGTGATGAGCTCCAGTAGCATCACAGCTGAAGAGGGGTGACTTCGGGTGGAGGTCTAAGAGGAGACAGAGTGAGCTGGAGTCACTCTGTTAGAATACTGAAGTAATAGAGAGTGGTTGACTTAAGTGAGAACAGTGAGGTGAGCTGGGAAGTGAGGAGACGACTAGAAGATGATGATGATGATCCAGAAGTGGTGTAGAGGTGAGAGGTGATGTAGGACGTCACAATCCAAGATGGCCGGTGTAGATCAGAGAGCACATGGAGCTAAGGGAAAACCGGTGGAAACAGAACGTCCTGGGCCCAGAGATAAAATCTACTGGTTGGTTTGAGGAACATGAAAAGTTAATGCAGAAGAACAACGATCAAACAATCTGACATCCACAATCCAAATATCAGTGATAAGACAGGTCAGGGGTCATACACAGAAGAGCTGTTCCAAGAGGGGGTTGATAGAGCAGATCTGAAAGCAGAGTGGAGGAGACTAGTGATGGGAAGTTCAGCTCTTTTCAGAGAGCTGACTCTTTTGGTTCAGCTCCCAAAGGTGAGCCGGCTCTTTCCACTCCTGAACGGCTCTTAATTTAGAGAAGTCCGGTGCCTCAGCTTGAATGGACTGATCCTAACATCTGATTGGCCACGATGCCACTGCTGACCAATCAAAACAAAGTTCTGCCTTGAGCAGGACTCAGGCTGAGTCATGAGTCATAGACTGAGAGGTCCAAACAAGGAGGTAGAGTAGAGCACAGGGAGGAAGAGAAACAGGAGCAGATCAGATACAGGGAGGAAGGTAAGTGGAGGGGGAGAACAATAGGTTCAGGTTGAGGCAGATCCTGGTAATGAGGAATGTGAGTCAGACGAATGACACAGAACGAGGAACGACACAGTTCTGAGAGAAAAACACTCACGGTACCAGAGGTCAGCAGAGTCTGGTCAAAACAGAAGGCAGGTCCAGTGAGGGGGAGTCCAACATAGACAGAGGTCGTAACAGATGATCAGTCCAAAGGTTAGAACTGGATTCACTCTCAGGTTGATGTGAGACTATCTGGTAAACTAGGAGACCGACGGACCTGCTAATAAAGGGACAGGAGAGACACAGGTGCTGGTGATTGGTGATCAACAGGTCACCTGACAGAAGAGAGAGGAAACAGGGAACAGACCAAATCAGGAAATCAAGGGCAGACAGGCAGGAAGAGGAGGAATCATGACACAGGGTTTAGTCAACCTGCTGAAAATCACACAACTATCTAACAAAGTAATGCTGCTCAAAACATCTCATCTCTTTTCTTTACACTTCATTTTTACAGATGTTCACTCAGAAAAGCAGTTTTGTTTCTCAGCAGCATAAAATCAGTAGAACATATTCACTACATCCTGGTTGCAGGTTTCCTGCCGCCCGCTGGTTTGACCTCGTGTTGTCAGAACCGTGGAACGAGAGTGAAACAGTGGGAATTCTTCACTTGTAATTGTTCTACATCGATCTGTGAGTGAACAAACGTGACACATGAGTGTATACGGAGCACAGGAGTCTGCTGACTGGACAAAATCCACACATAGAAAATCTGAAGAATGACAAGTGAGACAAGTTCATTTAAATGAAGGGTTGTTGTAAAAATGTAGATACACTGGAAGAAAACAAGATTATGTGAGAAGAGGGAGTAGAGACTGGAAATGAAGTGGAAAGGAAAAGAATTCAAACCAAGAACTGTAGAAAATACTGATTAGTTATGGGACTGAATACTGGAAATCAAACATGTTTGATCTCACTGTTTAAAACAACTAATAAAGAGGAGAATGGTCACACTCTCTATTACATCTTCTTCATTTGATCCACTTCAAAACATGATAACTTTACACTTTATACTGTTAAAGAACAAACTCGCTGGTTCTGAACCTTTTGGGCTCGTAGCCCCTTTTAGAAACAGGCTGTGGTTCCTTCTCATGTAAAGACGTTGTCAGACGTCTGCCCTCTGAACTTCTCACGTGGTTTCATACAAGTTGTCTAGTGTTTGACAAAAGGAAGTAAAAATACCAGAATTAGTATTTTCCCAGTGTATAATTATTAGTGGTGGGTAAATGAAGCCTCATGAAGACCTCAGTGACGGTGACATCTGGTGGACAACTGAAGCCATAGCAACCTCTAAAGGGCACGACTGAAGCTCTGTCACTGTTTCAATAAAAGTTCAGAAAAGTCTGTGTGGTCATTCAAGTGTTTTCTTCAATCATACAAAATAATGATTATATAGTCATTACAATAAAATACGCAGATGCCCTCTCCCATACTCGAAAACACATTCCAGATTAACCCAAAGAATCAATGCAAATTATAGTATTATTATTATTAGGGTTTATTATCCCTAACAGGATTAGAGATCCTTCCTACTTTGTAAATGATCAGTGTTTGAATTCAGCAACGTATCTTTTTTTGTGTGATGTGTTTTTAAGGAAAACCTTTAAAGATAATAGTTTGTCAGTTGAGGACTTGTATGGTTGATTTGAAATGATTATTTACAGAAGCAGACATGTCAGTTGTCTTCACAGATTTTTATTGAGAAATCTAACTTTTTCTACTGTAGCAGGTTTCAGACGGCTCATGTCTGGCACGCAAGTGTCGCAGCATAGATGATTTATTGTTGCTGTAAGACAACTCTTGTGTGCAGAGCAAACACCGCACCTACAAGCAAATTGTAATCTTGAGACCCATTTAAAAATGAAAAATACAATTCAATTGTGGAAACATAAAATGTATGTCATAAACTGTATTATACCTTATTTTGTGGTATGAGATCAAAATGATCCCGAACCTTAGAACGTCGCTTATTGGTGGTACTCGCCATGAAACTTGCCAAAATACTGTCACTCTCCAAATCTCTGTTTCCTCACAACCTCATTTTGAAGCATAATGAAGCATCTTATATAGCTGATACAGCACCAAACCACTCAAATCTGTAAAAGCTGTCAAGCTGTCACTGGCAGCACTCAGAATGCATTGAAACTCCATGAGTCAATGATACACACTGAAAGACTCTGAGCCAATAAGAAGCTTCAAAACATTTTGAAGGAATGAAGCGCGAAACGAAGCGTCATCGGTCACATGACACAGGTGTTTTGATACAAGCTCCGACACAGCATTTCAAATCACTGCACTTCAGGAAGAGTGACACAAGCTCTGTAGCCTCTGTTTTATTTGCCCATGACTAATAATTATACAAAAAAAGTACATAGAAAACCCAACAATCCCATTTGAGCAAGCTTTAGGCAACAGTGGAGAGGAAAAACTCCCTTTAGAGGAAGAAACCTCCAGCAGAACCAGGCTCATAGTGGGCGGCCATCTGCCTCGACCAGTTGGGGTGAGTGGAAAGAGAAGAGAGAAAAGAACAGCAGGCAACAAAGACAACAACAAGCAGCAAGAACATTGGGCAGATGAACTGGATTCTGGAGATGTACAGCTCCAGGCCGAGGATACCTGCAGAAAAGTACAGAGAGAGGGAGACAGAGAGGAGGAAACACAACTACAGGAGAGAGAAGACACAAGTTAATGATGTGCAATGGTGGCATTTGCATTGATATAGGAGAAAGGAGAGAGGAGAGGAGCTCAGTTTATCAGTAGAGGTCCCCCAGCAGACTAACTTATAGCAGCATAACTAAGAGATGGTTCAGAGTCACCTGATCCATCTCTAACTATAAGCTTTATACAAAAGGAAAGTTTTAAGTCTAGTCTTAAATGTGGAGAGGGTGTCTGCCTCCAGAACCTGAACTGGGAGCTGGTTCCACAGGAGAGGGGCTTGGTAGATAAAGGCTCTGCCTCCCATTCTACATTTAGAAACTCTAGGAACCACAAGTAAACCTGCAGCACCGGTGGAGAGGTTATGAGAGTCAGAGTCACTCCCCTGCCAGGATACCTTGAAGGTTTGTCCAGACAAGTAAGACCGAAGCCAGGCTAGAGCTGAACCAGAGATGCCCAAGTCAGAGAGTGCAGTCATAAGGATCTGATGGTTCACAGTGTCAAAGGCTGCATAGGTCTAATAGAATTAAGACAGAGGACTTACCTGCAGCTCTTGCCACCTGTAGGGATTCCACAACAGTCAGAAGTGCCGTCTCTGTGGAGTGACCACTCTATAACCTCTCCAACAACCTCCTTGATGTAAATCAGTCTGGCTTTAAATGTGCAAATGGTGAATCAGGGAGTTCAGCGGGGTACCAGCTGGGAGGAGGTGGCATCAGGTTAGTGTGAAGGTCTGGGTGTGAGCTGCTGTAGTGATCCAGAGAATCAGCAGTGACAATGATGGTGGTGATCCGGAAGTGGTTGCCGAGGTTGAGAGGTGAGTCTGATGTCTCTACCAAGATGATCGTTCAGACGGAGAGTAACTGGAGCTGAAGGAGACAGGTGGAGACTCTGGCTGGTAATGGTAGAAAAGTTCTGGGTGAGATGGTTTGCAGAAGCAACTAGATATCTCTACTGTCTAGAGAGGGTCAAGGTTATTCACAGGGAGGTCCAAAGAATAAACAGAGCTGGGTTGAGTGAGGAGAGGAATGAGGACAGAATCAGGTCCGGTACTAAGAGGAAGGTGTAGGAGAAAAGAGCAACTTCTGTATGAGAGAAGGCAAGAGATACTAAACAGGACAAGGGTTCACAGACAGGACATGGGTAGGAGATGGGTTCTGGGTCACAAGGTCACGAGTGAAAAACACAGACCTCTAGTGGGAATTTATGGTATAAACATTCAGCCTATGTGTAGAAGAATTTATGTTTTCTTTATGGTACATATACCTAGTTCCTCAGGAATCATGTGGAGGGAAGTATAAGTATGAGGGTTAGAGAGAGGTAGAGCAAGACATTTACACGATTGTGGTGTTTTCTCCATGCCGGCATGTGTGTATTAAATTGAGATGGTTCATCACACTGAGTCCTTCCTTGAAGTCTACTAAGATTTTAATACATTTAGAGAGAAAGGAAACATTTCTACAACAAAGGAGAAGAAGAGGGAGAGAACAGATCAGGTGAGAATACACTCACGGTACCAGAGGGTCGGAGCAGTCTGAAGGTAAAGGCTGGATAGTGTCTCTCTCAGGTCGAACAGGTGGTAGGAGACAATGTACCTGCTTATAAAGAGCGGGAATTAAACAGGTAACAGACCAAATAAGGTAATGATGGAAAGACAGGAAGGAGTAACTGGAACCGTGACACTGGATTAGTTACTGGTAGAGAAAGGTGGTGTTTGTAGGACATTTGTATGAATTTACTCTAGTGACTCTAGTTACAAGAAATATGTGTTTTATATTTGAAGTTAAATCTGAACTATATTATTTTAAAACAGACCACTGCTGTTGAAATTATTAATAATGTTCCAACAGTTCCTGCATCTTCATGTATTTTACAGACCAAGGAACTTTCTTTGCTCTGATTTAATGTCTGGAGGAGCAGATATTTTAGGATAGAGACACTCATCACCATGAAGAGACAGACGTGTGAGACAGAACGGGTGCTGCTGACTCCGACCATGAGGATAAGAAGACAGATGTGTTGTATAGTTTGGTGAGAAAGAGAGTGGGACATGATTCAGATAAATAGCTGTGTAACAGATCTTTGTTCATTAGCTGAAGCTTCTCATGAGAGTGTTACGATGTATATATAGGTTGATTCATTGTCTACATTTAATGTTAACATGTATTTCAGGTTTCATGTAAAGATCGACTTCATTCATAGAGTTGGTTTAATGAAGACTCTCAGTTATGGGAACAAAAGATAAACAGCATCTTTACTTCTTGTCATCACAGTATTTACTGTTTTATTAGATCTGTCAAATTTACTCCATTTCAATTTACACAATGTTCAGAACAACATCCCTTTGATAAAGAACCATCAATTTCTAGGTTGGATTTCTAAGAAATCTGTTGTGATTTCTGTTCATATGCAGTGGAAGAAAAACATCAGCAGACAAATCCATTCAAAGAAATATTCAACAAACGTTATGAGCAGAGAGAAGTTATTGTCATGTGGAGTAATGTCAGTTTGAGTAAAGAAAAGTTGTCATGAGCAGTGATATCCTTCATGACTAAACACAGGAAACAGCTCCAACTCAATGAATTCAACAAGAATCAAGAAATGATGAGATAATAAAGACGTTCTGACAATTCTTGTTTGATTTGACTGATTTCTGTGAAGTAATGTCACAAAAACATGAGGAAGAAATAAGATTAAACATTAAATACATTACTTCTGTCTATTTCAGTTTACAGAATTCTGCAGTGTCTTCATAATAAGGAAGCCCAAGTCCAGCATAGAGAGGCTGAGTGAATGTGGTCTGGACTCTGTGGAGGAGAGTCATGGTTTCAGAGACGCTGTAGAAGGACAGAACACCTGCTCTGTGATCCAGGTAAACTCCTATTCTGGAGGACGGAGGACCTGAGACTGGAGTTTGGATATTGTTGTACAGAAATATGTAACTGATGTTGTCACATATTAATGACCAAGATTTGTCATTGAATCCAAATCTACATTCATTCCAGTTCCCTGTTCTGCTGATATTCTTGTATGCGACTGCTACATAAACTCCTCTCCCGCTCCACTTCACCTCCCAGTAAAAACGTCCAGTCAGACTCTCTCTACTCAGGACCTGACAACATTCAGTGAATCTGTCGGTGTGACTAGAATAAGACTGATGTTCACTCATTACTGTAACTTTTCTGTTTCCATCAGATAATAACAGGTTTGTGTTTGCTGTGTTTGGATTTCATCCTACATAACATGAATTTCTATGATAAAACAAACTGATAAAACTTTAATCTTCACTACAAGAGTACAAGAGATCATTTGAAGTCTTCAGTCTGTAGCCTAAGAAAGATTTACTCCAGTCAAGTCAGTTTTATTTATATACAGCAGCACTTTTCATACACAATGGATATTCAATGTGCTTCTCACCAACATTTAAGCAAATTGATCAATACAGGAAAATCAGGATATTATATTTTTTATAATATTTTAACCACTAATTTGTCAGTGGTGTGAGGGGAGTGTGTTTTTGTAATAAATACGTGAGCACTCAAAGAGCTTATTTTATCCAGAATCACAGAGAACAGCTCTGGTAAGTTTTAGTCTTTTACAGTTACTGGATTTGTTTTTGAAACTTCCTGTAGTTTTAATGATCTTTGAACTGTGACTGATGGTCACTGCATGTTCAATGTAACTCTAATTATTAAATAAGACAAACAAATTGAATCTAGTTAGGAAGTTTATTGATTGTACTGTTAGTCTGCAAACTCTTCAAGTCATGTATATGAATCTGAAACCCATCCTGACTCATTAGCTGAACTTGATCTGTCAATATATGTAGTAAAATTAAAGGTAAACCCTTGTACGTAACCAAACATGAATTAAATACAAAGAGCACAGATGATCACATCTGTTTCACCCTTTGATCTTTTAATATCAACTAGATGACATAGTCAAGTAAGATTCACAAAAATGTGATCAGTAAGTTCATCATGAGAAATTCAGTTAGAGGATTTTACAAACATATTCTCCAGGAGTATTTAATTAATTCTGTGCCCTCGACCCAGACGGTGTTCCTTGTAACAATGGTCGTTCAGTCAGAGTCCATTTTTAGACAATATTGTACCTAGCTAAATAACACTGTTACAGTTCAGACCTCCGACCAGCAGGGGCAGTGTCTTGTTTCTTGTTTCCTGGTTTTGTGGTTCTCCTTTCCAGGGGCGTGTCTCAGCTGGTCCAAGTAGTAAAGGTGTGTTGTTGTTAGCAGGTGTTTCGTCTTCTGTCTTTACTGTCTCTGTATTTTAGTTAGTCCTCTTTCAGTTTGTCTTTGTCTAGTGTGTCACCTGTCAGTCTCGTTCGATGCCTTGTTCCCTCCACTGACCTTTTCCCCGACCTCTAGCTCTCGTTTGCTCCATGGTTAATAAGTGTTGTTATTGATAATAGTCAGTTCGTTTGTCTTTCCAGTCAGATCATTAGTTAGTTCAGTCAGCTTGTAGCAGCTGTTAGTTCCTGCTTTGTTCACTCTTAAACTGTTTCCTGTTAAAAACAGTGAAGAACTGGCAGCACAGTCTCCATTATTTTACTGTAAAATGAACAGTGATTTAAAGTGGAAGAAAAACATCAGATCTCTCTCCTCTAATTCTCTGTTAGTTGATGATTTGATAACTGACCATCAAATAGACTTATTCTGTCTGACTGAAACCTGGCTGCAGCAGGATGAATATGTCTCTCTGAATGAGTCGACCCCCTCAAGTCATGTTAATTATCATGTTCCTAGAAGCACAGGTTGGGGTGGAGGAGCAGCAGCAATCTTGTACTCAAGATTATTAAACAACCCCAAAACTAAACATAGTTTGAATTCATTTGAGAGCCTCACTCTTAGCCTCTGTGATCCAAACTGGAAAAATTAAAAACCAGTCCTGTTTGTTATTGTGTACCGTCCTCCTGTCCCTTATCTGATCAGTCCAGTGACTCTTATTCTCCTGTTTTACAGGAACAAACACAAAGAAATACTCAGAATATCACCTGAGCTCTTGTCTCCATTATTCTGTTGAGTTTCCCTCCATCCTGGCAGATCTAACTGCTTCACTAGTTGCTTCAAACTAATTAGTTAATTAATTAAATACATTACTTCTGTTTATTTCAGTTTACAGAACTCTGCAGTAACTCCATCTGAGTAAAAAAGCCAAACTCCAGCATAGAGAGGCTGAGTGAATGTGGTCTGGACTCTTTGGAGGAGAGTCATGGTTTCAGAGACGCTGTAGAAGGACAGAACACCTGCTCTGTGATCCAGGTAAACTCCTATTCTGGAGGACGGAGGACCTGAGACTGGAGTTTGGATGTTGTTGTACAGAAATTGGTAACTGTTGTTGTCGCATCTCAATGACCAAGATTTATCATTTAATCCAAATTCACTTTCAGTCCAGTTCCCTGTTCTGCTGATATTCTTGTATGCGACTGCTACATCAACTCCTCCTGTCCCGCTCCACTTCACCTCCCAGTAACAACGTCCAGTCAGACTCTCTCTACTCAGGACCTGATAATATTTAGTGAATCTGTCTGTGTGACTAGAATAAGACAGTTGTTTCCTTATGAATGTAACTTTTCGGTTTCCCTCAGATAATAACAGTTTTGTGTTTGCTGTGTTTGGATCCAGTGTGATTTCTTGTGAGTATTTTAAGAATCCAGCTCTGGTCTTTGGTTCTGGATTTGACAGTAAAACATCCACTTCAGTCACTGTCTGTGAGATATTTGTCCATGTCTCCCTCAGAATGTCCTGTAGTTTGTCTCTGAGCTCTGACACAGCTGCTGTCACATCCTCAAAGTATCTCAGAGGACGGATATTGATGCTGGATGAGTGTGTAGATTGACTGAGTGCTGACACTGAGGGGTAGTTGTGTAGAAACTGGTTGTGATCCTCTGTGTGTGAGAGCTGCTCCAGCTCAGCGTCTTTCCTCTTCAGCTCAGTGATCTCCTGCTCCAGCTTCTCCTGAAGCTCTTTGACTCGACTCACTTCAGTTTCCTGCTGGGATCTGATCTGCTGCTTCACATCAGACCTTCTTTTGTCAATGAGACCAATCAGCTGAGTGAAGATCTTCTCACTGTGCTCCACTGTTTTACCAGCAGAGTGATTGATAGCCTCCACCTCCTGTTGAAGCAGCTTCACCTCTTTCTCTCTGTCCTGGATTCTCTGCTGGAGTTTTTGTCGACTCCCCTCCAGCTCTCTCTGCCTCTCAGTCCTTTCTGCTGCAGCTGAGACTGTGTCGTGACCTTTATGTTGATCCACAGAGCAGAGATAACAGATACACTGCTGATCAGTACGACAGAACATCTTCATCACCTCATCGTGACGAGAGCAGATGTTCTCCTGGAGCTTCTTGGAGGGCTCCACCAGTTTGTGTTTCTTTAATGGAGCTGCATCATAATGAGGCTGAAGGTGTTTCTCACAGTAAGAGGCTGGACAGGTTAAACAGGACTTGAGAGCTTTCAGTTTTCTCCCAGTGCAGAAATCACAGGCCACATCTTCAGGTCCAGCATAGCAGTGATCAGCAGGAGCAGCTTGGAGTCCAATCTTCTTCAGCTCCTCCACTAAATCTGCTAACATGGTGTTTTTAACCAGCACAGGTCTCGGTGTGAAGGTCTCTCTACACTGAGGGCAGCTGTAGAGTTTCTTACCATCCTCTTCATCCCAGAAACTGTTAATACAGTTCATACAGTAACTGTGTCCACAGGGAATAGCCACAGGATCCTTCAGTAGATCCAGACAGATCGAACAAGAGAAGGTTTCTTGGTCCAGCTGAACTCCTTTCTGCGCCATTTCACCTCTCAGTGTCAACAACTGTCTGAGTTTCACTTTGTTAGAAGTGAAACTAGTTTGAGCTCTGATCTCAACAACATGTGTTTGTGCAGTGAATGGAGTCTGTCAGCTCTTACACTTCACCACATGTTGGTTCCACCCATCCTGAAACTGTAGATCTGAAGAGGAGGGAACAAGGAAATAAATGGACACAGTGGAGCTCACTGTGTTTGAGAGCAGGAAGTAAAGGGAGGGTCATCAGGCTTTGGTTCATTCCAGAAACAGGAGCGGTTTTAGAGAGAAACTGTGTGTTTAACTCTTTGTTGTGTTCTTACATGTTTCTGAGTATTTTATTAACTTTAATTCATTAAAGTCTAATGACTCAGTAAATTCATTCCACTTTAAATAAAGGTACCATGAACTACACACTAGGAAACGACATGATCTCTGAACCTAAAACAACAAGTCAGCTGCTCATTTCATTCCAGGAGGTCAAGATAAAATAGCACAGAAACCAGCAGCACTTTATTATTTCTATACAAATATAGACCAGTGTGGATTCACTGACAAACTGTACTGACAGAACCAACTGTAAACCATCAAACTAAACTGACAGCTGTTTTTCTTCTTGAATGTTTTTAGTGCGTCATAATTAATAAGTTTCATATTAACATTACTGTAGATAAAAGAAAAAAGCTTGTCAGAAGATATTTACACCAAATTTTGAGCTTCAGCTCTGTCAAATAGCTTGAATTTGTTCTGCAGTACCGCTTTGAAACACTTGGTGTCAGTGCTACATATTGTTCCTTTAAGTATAATCTGTAAATGAATCAAATGTCTCTGCAGTGTTTCTAGATAAACATTAAGATAATTATTATTAACTCTAACATCAACACAACATGAGTTACTGTGGCTTCTGATTTAACTAAATGCAGCATTTCCTCTGATATATTATAATAAAATTATTCCTAAAACCCTGGTGACATATTGACTGTAAAGACAGATTTAATTCAGACAAACAAGGTTTGAACAAAGTCTGGATTAAAACAGATCAATCCAGGAGTGTTTGGCTGTGAGGTGAATAAAAATGAATCAATGAAATAATCTCAAGTCTGACTAAATATGTGTATTTGACAGAATCAGTTCTTGGTCTTGTTCCTGTTTGTAGGACTCTGGTCTCTGTTTCATTGACTGAGGACATCAATAAATTTGTGGTGTAAAAACAAGAAATGACAGAAAACTCAGCTAATTTCTCTGTGACGACATGGAGGAAAAAAGTGGAAAAGATGGAGACAGATGTTTCTCTGCTGTGAACAGAAACACTTTGCTTTGTGGGGTTTCAGGAGATAAACTGTCCCAGCTACATCCTCTTATTAGGGTCATAATTTCTCTGTCGGCTTTGAACCAGATCCTGAAATGAAAACAGGAGGAAAAACTGTGCTGGTCCTTCAAAACCAGTATTTGAATTTATCATGAAAACCTTCAGATTGGCCGCTTATTAAATGATTGAAGTTCACTAAATGAGTCCCACTGAGTGAGTTCATGTCCATGTTTATTTCATCCAGATAGATTAATGTAGAATCTCTGTTATGTTAACATGATATATGACATTTATATTAATTGGAATCACAACAATTACTGTTGTTAAATGTTCACTGTGTTAAGAACAACACACCTTTGATAAAGGAAGGTCTGGAGATTTAAGTGTTTGGATGAAATAAGACATGATTATTAATAAAAATATTAAAGAAAAGCAACATAAAGATTGATTTGAACAAATATTTAACAAACATCAAGAGCACAGAGAAGTTATTTAGATGTGGTAAATGTGGTCTGGACTCTGGAGGAGAGTGGTGGTTTTAGAGATGCTGCATAAGAAAGAAATATGTGATCAAGATCCAGTCAAAAAGCTCATTTGAACAAACAGATAAACACCATTCTTAAGGAACAAATAACTAAAGTGTTGTGAATATACAGAGCACATTCTTCATCCTAATTCCAGTGAGTTCCTACAACTGTCATTACCGATTCAAACTGCATTGAAAGTTGATGTTTTGCTGCAGAAGTAGATAAAAACTGTGCTGTTCTTCAACTAAACCAGATCAAGTTATTGGACAAATCAGGACATGTGACACAAGGCGGCAGTGACTGTGCCGTCTGAAAGCAGTTTTCAGTCTGATTTTATCTTCAAGTGGTCGTCTAGATGGACAATTATGTCATGTATGAAGAACTATGAAGCTTCTTCACATCGTGTTCTGACAACAGCACGTCACAGTGCTGAGTGATAAACAGAGGGTTTTATTCAGTGGCTGATAAATGCTCAAATATCAAACACTGAACACTGAAGAACACGGAGTAACACACACTATAATGATGTATTTCCAGTTTAGGGCAGTTCTTAGTTTACAGTCACACGTGCACAGTCCGATTTTCTGCAGCTGAGGTTTCTGATAATACAGTGGAGGTTAAAATACTGACATGGCCTTGGAAATGTGGAATATTCTAGATAATAGACACTTTTAGTTTTCAGTTTCCATCACCTTACCTACTTGTTTGGTGTTAAATGAGGCTAAATACTGTAATTTATGGGAGGAGGGAACAAGGAAATTCTACAGTGTGGAACTTGCAGAAAGGAGGTTTGAGAGAGAGAGAACCACTTAATAAATGATGTTCAGCTAAATGGAATTTAAAGGATGAAGTCTAAAGTACTGATGTGTGTAGTATTTATTCATAGGATTTGTTGTAGCAGCTGGTTGAAGTAGATTTATTTATTATTATTTTACCTAGTTCACATTCTGACAGACATTTTAACAAGGCATCATGAGCTTTTTATGTGTCTTATGTAAAAATCTTTTCAGCAGTGCAACTATACAGTAGCTGTTAAATAAATGGAATAGAGAAACAACTCCCTTTATGTAGTACAGTATGTGTAATTTGTCAGGACTATGATCTGACATGAAACAAAGCTTTTTCTCCCTTTGGGAGTTTACAGCTGTCATGAGAAATACAATTGCAGACAGTAATATGAGTAATACAGTCAGTCCTGTACAGTCCAAACTCCTATTACACTACATCAAAACTAATCACATGGACTGATTTGTTATGTGAACTACTTATGATGGAGTAAATAATAACCTTTACTCAGTGATTAACTTTCTTTGAAACAATGTTTTATATTTTTTAATTAAAGCATGTTACACATTAAAATATGCATCATACATAACATGTATTTCTATGATAAAACAAACTGATAAAACTTTAATCTTCACTACAAGAGTACAAGAGTTAATTTGAAGTCTTCAGTCTGTAGCATAAGAAAGATTTACTCCAGTCAAGTCACCTTACCTACTTGTTTGGTGTTAAATAAATATAGATGAATACTGTAATTTGAAGAAAGTCAGATTTTATGTGGTAATATTTGAATCAAACATATGAGTTGTCTGTGTTTGCAACAAAATCATACTTTAGAAAAATATTTGTTTTTCAGTAAATCTCACTTTCAAGTAGTCGGATATCTGGAAGTTGAATCATGGCAACTGGACTTCCTTTGGTTAGGTTGAAACGTTTTTCTATCCATCCAAGTAGCTCCTTCAGTCTAAAGATAGTTCTTTAGAGACCACAAATTTATGCTTTAGGTTTGGTTTCACTCCACCCCTTGGCCTGAATGGACTCGTTAGGTGAAACAATAGATGTAAAGGATGTAATAGTCACACCTCTGCCCAACCCCCTCTTAACACCTAAAATGGGTCGTTAAGTGTGTCCAACCTGGTGCAGGGATGAACTGGTTCTAGCCCTTTTGGGAATAGATGAAAGGGCAGCATGTTCAATAGAAGACAGGTCCTGAGGTGTTACTCCTCCTGTGTAGCGACTGTTTGGTTTCTCCAATGTACAGTTTAGAGCATTTTCCACTGCACTGGACCACAGACACTATATTGCTCATTTTGTGTTTTGGAGGACGTGGAGTCTTTGGGACTGACGAGTTTCTGTGTAAGTGTGTTAGGGTTAGGTGGATTTGAAGTAGACAGGTATGCTGTGTTTTCTGTAAATCCTTTTCAGCTTCTCTGAAACGCCAGCCATGTAAGGTATGACCAGGTTTTTGCGTTGAACCTGGGACTGTGTCCCTTGTTCTTTGTCTGGAACAGGGAGCTGCCTTGTTAAAGGCCCATAGGTCTTAAGAGCAGTCTTGAGATGCCCGTCTTCCTTCTTTTGAGCTTCAACGGAAGTAGGAATGTTTTGTTCTCTATGGTTCAAAGTCCTGATGAGTCCTATTTTGTGTTGTAGTGGGTGATGTGGGTCAAACAACAGGTACTGGTCAGTGTGGGTGTGTCTACCTCTATTTCCAGTCTGCTGCCTGTCCCAATGATGACTGCACAGTCGAGGAAGGCCAAACGGTTTGTCTTTGGTGTCCTCTCTAGTGAAACTGATGTTGGTGTCCACTGAGTTAATGTGGTCTGTGAAAGCCTGTACCTCCTGGATCTTGACCTTTACCCAGGTATCTGAACCAGTGGGTCAGTGTCATCCCCGGGATAAAGTTGAGAGCTTTCTTCTCTACCTCTTCCATGTATAGGTTGGCTGCAAAGGGTGACACTGGGGAACCAATGGCACAGCCATGTCTCTGTTTGTAGAAGTCACCTCTGTATGTGAAGTAGGTGTGTTGAGGCACAGGTCCACGAGCAAACAGATCTGGTCTGGGCTGAGGTTGCTTCTGGTGCTGAGGGAGCTGTCTTCTCCTAATCTTCTCTTCACACATGTGTGAGGAGAAGATTATCTGTGACATCAGATGCCTTAACATTGTGTCCAACTAATGGAGCTAATACTGTGGCTACTGATACTGCTGACTATGGACCAGTAGCGCCGTCCGGTACATGATGGATTTCCATATGAAAGTAAGATTAATAACATTTTAAGTGTCAACACTGTCACTGAGGTAGACATGTGCAAAATAGCAGTTTTTGTAGAGTTTGTTAAGAGTGTGTGTGTGTGGTGTTTTTGTATCAGTCCAGTTCTTTTTGTGTTGAGAAGTCTGATGGTTTGTGGAAAGAAACTGTTACACAGTCTGAATATGAGGGCCTGAATGCTTCTGTACCTCTTTCCAGATGGCAGGAGAGTGAAGAGTGTGTGTGAGGTGTGTGTGGTCAGCCACAATGTTTCTGGCCTTACAGACGCAGCGTGTGGTGTAAATGTCTATGACGGAGGGAAGAGCGACCCTGACGATCTTGTCAGTCGTCCTGACTATTTGCTCTAGGCTCTTGCGAGACAGTGCAGTTCCCAAACCAGGCAGTGATGCAGCTGCTCAGGGGGCTCTCGATGGGGCCCTGTAGAAGGTTGTGGGTGGAAGCCGTGCCTTCCTAAGTTTCCTCAGAAAGTAAAGATGCTGCTGGGCCTTCTTTGTTATGGAGCTGGGGTTGAGGGACAAGGTGAGGTTCTCTGCCAAGTGAACACCAAGGAATTTGGTGCTCTCTACGATCTCCACGGAGGAGCTGTTGATGTCAAGCGTGGAGTGGCCGTGTTGTGTCATCCTGAAGTTTACAATCTCTTTTGTTTTGTCTACGTTGTATGAGACAGGTTGTTGACTTTAAAGCAGTATGTTAACTTCTCCACCTCCTCTCTGTATGCCGACTTGTTGTTCTTGCTCATGAGACCCATCACGGTCATGTCATCAGTGAACTATGATGTGGTTCAAGCTGTGCACTGCTGTATAGTCGTGGGTCAGCAGGGTGAACAGCAGGAGACTAAGCACACAGCCCTGAGGGGCCCAGTGCTCATATGATGGTGTTAGAAGTGCTGTTTGCGATCCAGACTGTCTGATGTCTTCCAGGCAAGAAATCCAGGATCCAGTTATATAAAAAGAAGGTGTTCAGGCCCAACAGGCCCAGCTTCTCCATCATGTGTTGGGTGAATGATATTGTCTAAAGTCTATGGACAGCATTCGAGTCCTTGTTTACTGCAGTGGATCCAGTGTTACAGGCAGCAGGGTCTTTATGTGCCTTATGATGAGCCTCTCGAAGCACTTCAAGATGATGAGAGTGAGTGAATAGGACGGTAATTATTGAGGCAGGACACAGATGGGTTTCTTCAGCACAGGGACAACGGTCATTGTCTTGAAACACTTGGGGACAACAGTGGTGAGATGTTGAAGATGCCGGTGAAAATATCTGACAGATGGTCTGCATAATCTCTGAGAACTCTGCCAGACGGGGTGGTTGTATAAACAACATCCAGCGTGTTTTTCGCTTTGGTTTGCACAGTCCACATTTTGATGAATTTTAGGGAGCACAGCTCTAAAATTTGTATGACTGAAATCTCCGGCAACACTAAACTAAACAACCACTAGGGTGTGTGTTCTGCAGTTTTGCTGAAGGTCCGGTAGAAGTACACGGGCACGTTCTTAGCATTAGCACTAGGTGGAATGTATGTCATTTTATATATCATTTATATTTGGTTTATTTGTTTTTAATTACTTAAAAAGTTGGTTAATGAAGACTCTCAGTTATGGGAACAAAAGATAAACAGCATCTTTACTTCTTGTCATCACAGTATTTACTGTTTTATTAGATCCGTCAAATTTACTCCATTTCAATTTACACAATGTTCAGAACAACATCCCTTTGATAAGAACCATCAATTTCTAGGTTGGATTTCTAAGAAATCTGTTGTGATTTCTGTACATATGCAGTGGAAGAAAAACATCAGCAGACAAAATCCATTCAAAAGAAATATTCAACAAACGTTATGAGCAGAGAGAAGTTATTGTCATGTGGAGTAATGTCAGTTTGAGGAAAGAAAAGTTGTCATGAGCATGATATCCTTCATGACTAAACACAGGAAACAGCTCTACTCAATGAATTCAACAAGAATCAAGAAATGATGAGATAATAAAGACGTTCTGACAATTCTTGTTTGATTTGACTGATTTCTGTGAAGTAATGTCACAAAAACATGAGGAAGAAATAAGATTAAACATTAAATACATTACTTCTGTCTATTCAGTTTACTGAACTCTGCAGTGTCTCCAGCATAATTTAAGAGCCAAAGTCCAGCATAGAGAGGCTGAGTGAATGTGGTCTGGACTCTGTGGAGGAGAGTCATGTTTTGAGAGACGCTGTAGAGGACAGAACACCTGCTCTGTGATCCAGGTAAACTCTATTCTGGAGGACGGAGGGACCTGAGACTGGAGTGTGGCTATTGTTGTACCTAAATACGTAACTGTTGGTGCCACATCCTAAAGTCCAAGATTTATCATTGAATCCAAATCTACATTCCTTCCTGCTCCTGTTCTCCTGAGATTCTTGTATGCGACTGCTACATTAACTCCTTCTGTCCCGCTCCACTCTCACCTCCCAGTAACAACATCCAGTCAGACTCTCTCTACTCAGGACCTGATAACATCTAGTGAATCTGTCTGTGTGACTAGAATAAGACTGATGTTGAATCATTACTGTAACTTTTCTGTTTCCCTCAGATAATAACAGATATTCGTTTGGCTGTGTTTGGATCCAGTGTGATTTCTTGTGAGTATTTTAGAATCCAGCTCTGGTCTTTGGTTCTGGATTTGAAAGTAAAACATCCACTTCAGTCACTGTCTGTGAGATATTTGTCCATGTGTCCCTCAGAATGTCCTGTAGTTTGTCTCTGAGCTCTGACACAGCTGCTGTCACATCCTCAAAGTATCTCAGAGGACGGATATTGATGCTGGATGAGTGTGTAGATTGACTGAGTGCTGACACTGAGGGGTAGTTGTGTAGAAACTGGGTGTGATCCTCTGTGTGTGAGAGCTGCTCCAGCTCAGCGTCTTTCCTCTTCAGCTCAGTGATCTCCTGCTCCAGCTTCTCCTGAAGCTCTTTGACTCGACTCACTTCAGTTTCCTGCTGGGATCTGATCTGCTGCTTCACATCAGACCTTCTTTTGTCAATGAGACCAATCAGCTGAGTGAAGATCTTCTCACTGTGCTCCACTGTTTTAACCAGCAGAGTGATTGATAGCCTCCACCTCCTGTTGAAGCAGCTTCACCTCTTTCTCTCTGTCCTGGATTCTCTGCTGGAGTTTTTGGTCGACTCCCCTCCAGCTCTCTCTGCCTCTCAGTCCTTTCTGCTGCAGCTGAGACTGTGGTCGTGACCTTTATTGATCCACAGAGCAGAGATAACAGATACACTGCTGATCAAGTACGACAGAACCATCTTCATCACCTCATCGTGACGAAGCAAGATGTTCTCCTGGAGGCTTCTTGGAGGCTCCACCAGTTTTGTTTCTTGTAACTGAGCTACAATCATAATGAGGCTGAAGGTGTTTCTCACAGTAAGAGGCCAGACATTGAAGACAGGATTTGAGAGGCTTTTCAGTTTTCTCCCAGTGCATACATCACAGGCCACATCTTCAGGTCCAGCATAGCAGTGATCAGCAGGAGCAGCTTTGAGTCCTAATTATGACAGCCTAACTAAAATGGTGGGCCATAAGGAAACACAGAAATGAGGCTCCCTGGGATGTAGAGCAACCGAACACTTCACCATCAACAAACCTGAGTGATCAGTGAGAGTTGGGAAGACAGCATCTAAACATACCAGTTCACCATAATGCTCTACTCCAAGAGTCTTGCCCACATCTATTTTACAAAATGCTTGACTAAATAAATAGGTTTTCAGCCCAGACTTAAACACTGAGACCTGTGTGTGAGTCCCGAACGCTATTTGGAAGGCTATTCCATAACTTTGGGGCTTTGTAAGAAAAAGCTCTGCCCCAGCTGTAGTTTTTAGGATACGAGGTACTGACAGGCAGCCAGCATCCTTTTGAGCGAAGTAGGCGTGGTGGATCATAAGACACTAGCATTTCATTTAGATAATGCGGCGCAGGACCATTTAATGCTTTAAATGTCAAAAGTAGTATTTTAAAATCAATGCGAAATTTCACGGGGAGCCAATGAAAGTGTAGATAAGATAGGGGTGATGTGCTCATATCTTCTGGTTCGAGTGAGGACTCTCGCTGCTGCATTCTGAACTAACTGAAGCTTGTTTATGCACCTGGTTGAACAGCCAGACAGTGAGGCATTACAGTAGTCCAACCTAGAGGTGATGAAAGCATGGACTAATTTTTCTGCATCATTTAGTGACAAAATATTCCTTATCTTGGCAATATTTCTGAGGTGAAAGAAAGCTGTCCTGGTGACATTATCTACATGAGCTTCAAATGAAAGACTGGAATCTAGAATCACACCAAGGTCTTTGACTGTTGCACTAGATGTAACGGAAAGGCCATCTAGAGTTACGGTGTGGTCTAACATCTTGCTTCTAGCTGCAGATGATCCTATAACTAGTACTTCTGTCTTATCAGGATTTAGCAGAAGGAAGTTAATTAGCATCCAGTCTCGTATATCCTTTACACATTGCTCAACTTTATTAAGCAGTTTGATCTCATCTGGTTTTGATGAAACATATAACTGTGTGTCGTCAGCATAACAATGAAAGTTAATACCATGTTTACGGATAATGTTGCCCAGAGGAAGCATGTAGAGGGAAAAAAGCAGGGGGCCTAAAACTGAACCCTGTGAACACCAAACTCCACTGGAGAGCATGTGGAGTAATCGCCATTTAGATCTACATACTGATAACGATCGGTCAAATAGGACCTAAGCCAGGAGAGGGCCGTTCCCCTAATTCCAACAACATTTTCTAGTCTGTGAAGGAGAATACTATGGTCAATGGTGTCGAAAGCTGCACTGAGATCGAGTAGCACAAGCATAGAGACACTACCCTGATCAGCGGCCAATAGGAGGTCATTTACTACTTTAACAAGTGCCGTCTCTGTGCTGTGATGAGGCCTAAATCCTGACTGATAGAGTTCATGTATGTTATTTCTATGAAGATACGAGGATAGCTGCCCAGCTACTATCTTTTCGAGAATCTTAGAGATAAAGGGGAGGTTTGATATCGGCCTGTAATTTGACAGCTGACAGGGGTCGAGATCAGGTTTCTTGATTAGCGGTTTAATAACTGCTAATTTAAAACACTTCGGGACATACCCACAGCTGAGTGAGGAATTTATGATTGTCAGCAGGGGTTCTATTATTTCTGGCACTATCTGTTTTAGAAAGTGTGTCGGTATGGGGTCTAATGTGCAGGTTGAAGATTTTGCAGAAGAGATGAGTGAAATTAGTTCATTCTCTTCAAGAGGAGTAAAGTAATCTAGGTACTGATCTGCTGAGGTTAGCTCGTCACCTGCGTCAACTAAATTGTCTGGTTTTAAAGCCTGAATTTTCTGCCTTATATTTACAATGTTGTTATTGAAAAAGTTCATGAAGTCCTCGCTACTGCACAACGTTGTTATGGAGATATCTGCAGTGGTCTTCTTTCTAGTTAATTTGGCTACTGTATTAAATAAAAATCTAGGGTTATTTTTGTTGTTTTCTATGAGAGTGGAGAGATACGTTGATCTAGCTGCACTAAGAGCTTTTTATAGTTCAGGATGCTCTCCTTCCACGCTATCTGGAATACTAACAATTTAGTTTGGCGCCATTTACGTTCTAACTTTCGAGAAGTCTGTTTTAAGACGAGCGGTCATCGTTTACCAAGGAGCAAGTTTCTTATCTCTGATGACTTTTCTTTAACTGGAGCTACATTATCTAAGGTATAACGTAATGACGACTCGAGATATTCAGTCGCCTGGTCTAGTTCTGTGGTGTCAAGACGGTGATTCAATCAAAGTTGATAACTCTGGAAGATTACTAATAAAGCTCTGTGCGGTAGTTGATGTAAATCACACAACTATCTAACAAAGTAATGCTGCTCAAAACATCTCATCTCTTTTCTTTACACTTCATTTTACAGATGTTTACTCAGAAAAGCAGTTTTGTTGTCAGCAGCATAAAATCAGTAGAACATATTCACTACATCCGGTTGCAGGTTTCCTGCCGCCCGCTGGTTTGACCTCGTGTTGTCAGAACCGTGGAACGAGAGTGAAACAGAGGGAATTCTTTCACTTGTAATTGTTCTACATCGATCTGTGAGTGAACAACATGACACACGAGTGTAATACGGAGCACAGGAGTCTGCTGACTGGACAAAATCCACACATAGAAAATCTGAAGAATGACAAGTGAGACAAGTTCATTTAAATGAAGGGTTTGTTGTAAAATGTAGATACACTGGAAGAAAACAAGATTATGTGAGAAGAAGGAGTAGAGACTGGAAATGAAGTGGAAAAGGAAAGAATTCAAACCAAGTACTGTAGGAAAATACTGATTAGTTTTGGGACTGAATACTGGAAATCAAACATTTTTGTTCTCACTCTTTAAACAACTAATAAAGAGGAGAATGGTCACACTCTCTATTTCCATCTTCTTCATTTGATCCACTTCAAAACATGATAACTTTACACTTTATACTGTTAAAGAACAAACTCGCTGGTTCTGAACCTTTTGGGCTCGTAGCCCTTTTAGAAACAGGCTGTGGTTCCTTCTCATGTAAAGACGTTGTCAGACGTCTCCCCTCTGAACTTCTCACGTGTTTTATACAAGTTGTCTAGTGTTTGACAAAAGGAAGTAAAATACCAGAATTAGTATTTTCCCAGTGTATAATTATTAGTGGTGGGTAAATGAAGCCTCATGAAGACCTCAGTGACGGTGACTCTAAATGGGACACTGAAGCCATAGCAACCTCTAAAGGGCACGACTGAAGCTCTGTCACTGTTTCAATAAAGTTCAGAAAGTCTGTGTGGTCATTCAAGTGTTTTCTTCAATCATACAAAATAATGATTATATAGTCATTACAATAAAATATGCAGATGCTCTCTCCCATACTCGAAAACACATTCCAGATTAACCCAAAGAATCAATGCAAATTATAGTATATAGTTTATTAGGGTTTATTATCCCTAACAGGATTAGAGATCCTTCCTACTTTGCAAATGAGCAGTGTTTGAATTCAGCAACGTATCTTTTTTTGTGTGATGTGTTTTTAAGGAAACCTTTAAAGATAATAGTTTTGTCAGTTGAGGACTTGTATGGTTGATTTGAAATGATTATTTACAGAAGCAGACACGTCAGTTGTCTTCACAGGTTTTTATTGAGAAATCTAACTTTTTCTACTGTCGCAGGTTTCAGACGGCTCATGTCTGGCACGCAAGTGTCGCAGCATAGATGATTTATTGTTGCTGTAAGACAACTCTTGTGTGCAGAGCAAACACCGCACCTACAAGCAAATTGTAATCTTGAGACCCATTTAAAAATGAAAAATACAATTCAATTGTGGAAACATAAAATGTAGTTCATAAACTGTATTATACCATATCTGGTGGTATGAGATCAAAATGATCCCAAACCTTAGAACGTCGCTTATTGGTGGTACTCGCCATGAAACTTGCCAAAATAACTGTCACTCTCCAAATCTCTGTTTCCGCACAACCTCATTTGAAGCATAATGAAGCATCGTATATAGCTGATACAGCACAAACCACTCAAATCTGTAAAAGCTGTCAAGCTGTCACTGGCAGCACTCAGAATGCATTGAAACGCCATGAGGCCAATGACACACACTGAAAGACTCTGAGCCAATAAAAAGCTTCAAACATTTTGAAGGAATGAAGCGCGAAGCGAAACAGCTTCGAACGTCATCGGTCACATGACACAGGTGGTTTCGATACAAGCTCCGACACAGCATTTCAATCACTGCACTTCAGGAAGAGTGACACAAGCTCTGTAGCCTCAGTTTTATTGGCCCATGACTAATAATTATACAAAAAGTATATAGAAAACCCAACAATCCCATTGAGCAAGCTTTAGGCACAGTGGAGAGGAAAAACTCCCTTTAGAGGAAGAAACCTCCAGCAGAACCAGGCTCATAGTGGGCGGCCATCTGCCTCGACCAGTTGGGGTGAGTGGAAAGAGAAGAGAGAAAAGAACAGCAGGCAACAAGACAACAACAAGCAGCAAGAACATTGGGCAGATGACTGGATTCTGGAGATGTACAGCTCCAGGCCGAGGATACCTGCAGAAAAGTACAGAGAGGGAGACAGAGAGGAAGAACACAACTACAGGAGAGAGAAGACACAAAGTTAATGACATGAAAAGGAAAGAGGAGAGGAGCTCAGTTTATCAGTAGAGGTCCCCCAGCAGACTAACCTATAGCAGCATAACTAAGAGATGGTTCAGAGTCACCTGATCCATCTCTAACTATAAGCTTTATACAAAAGGAAAGTTTTAAATCTAGTCTTAAATGTGGAGAGGGTGTCTGCCTCCAGAACCTGAACTAGAGCTGGTTCACAGGAGAGGGGCTTGATAGTTAAAGGCTCTGCTTCCCATTCTACATTTAGAAACTCTAGGAACCACAAGTAAACCTGCAGCACCGGTGGAGAGGTTATGAGAGTCAGAGTCACTCCCCTGCCAGGATACCTTGAAGGTTTGTCCAGACAAGTAAGACCGAAGCCAGGCTAGAGCTGACCAGAGATGCCCAAGTCAGAGAGTGCAGTCATAAGGATCTGATGGTTCACAGTGTCAAAGGCTGCATAGGTCTAACAGAATTAAGACAGAGGACTTACCTGCAGCTCTTGCCACCTGTAGGGATTCCACAACAGTCAGAAGTGCCGTCTCTGTGGAGTGACCACTCTATAACCTCTCCAACAACCTCCTTGATGTAAATCAGTCTGGCTTTAAATGTGCAAATGGTGAATCAGGGAGTTCAGCGGGGTACCAGCTGGGAGGAGGTGGCATCAGGTTAGTGTGAAGGTCTGGGTGTGAGCTGCTGTAGAGATCCGAGAATCAGCAGTGACAATGATGGTGGGTGATCCGGAAGTGGTTGCCGAGGTTGAGAGGTGAGTCTGATGTCTCTACCAAGATGATCGTTCAGACTGAGAGTAACTGGAGCTGAAGGAGACAGGTGGAGACTCTGGCTGGTAATGGTAGAAAAGTTCTGGGTGAGATGGTTTTGCAGAAGCAACTAGATATCTCTACTGTCTAGAGAGGGTCAAGGTTATTCACAGGGAGGTCCAAAGAATAAACAGAGCTGGGTTGAGTGAGGAGAGGAATGAGGACAGAATCAGGTCCGGTACTAAGAGGAAGGTGTAGGAGAAAAGAGCAACTTCTGTATGAGAGAAGGCAAGAGATACTAAACAGGACAAGGGTTCACAGACAGGACATGGGTAGGAGATGGGTTCTGGGTCACAAGGTCACGAGTGAAAAACACAGACCTCTAGTGGGAATTTATGGTATAAACATTCAGCCTATGTGTAGAAGAATTTATGTTTTCTTTATGGTACATATACCTAGTTCCTCAGGAATCATGTGGAGGGAAGTATAAGTATGAGGGTTAGAGAGAGGTAGAGCAAGACATTTACACGATTGTGGTGTTTTCTCCATGCCGGCATGTGTGTATTAAATTGAGATGGTTCATCACACTGAGTCCTTCCTTGAAGTCTACTAAGATTTTAATACATTTAGAGAGAAAGGAAACATTTCTACAACAAAGGAGAAGAAGAGGGAGAGAACAGATCAGGTGAGAATACACTCACGGTACCAGAGGGTCGGAGCAGTCTGAAGGTAAAGGCTGGATAGTGTTTCTCTCAGGTCGAACAGGTGGTAGGAGACAATGTACCTGCTTATAAAGAGCGGGAATTAAACAGGTAACAGACCAATAAGGTAATGATGGACAGACAGGAAGGAGTAACTGGAACCGTGACACTGGATAAGTTACTGGTAGAGAAAGGTGGTGTTTGTAGGATATTTGTATGAATTTACTCTAGTGACTCTAGTTACAAAAGAAATATGCGTTTTATATTTAAAGTTAAATCTGAACATATTATTTTAAAACAGACCACTGCTGTTAAATTATTAATAATGTTCCAACAGTTCCTGCATCTTCATGTATTTTACAGACCAAGGAACTTTCTTTGCTCTGATTTAATGTCTGGAGGAGCAGATATTTTAGGATAGAGACACTCATCACCATGAAGAGACAGACGTGTGAGACAGAACGGGTGCTGCTGACTCCGACCATGAGGATAAGAAGACAGGAAGTGTTGTAAAGTTTGGTGAGAAAGAGAGTGGGACATGATTCAGATAAATAGCTGTGTAACAGATCTTTGTTCATTAGCTGAAGCTTCTGATGAGAGTGTTATGATGTATATATAGGTGATTCATTGTCTACATTTAATGTTAACATGTATTTCAGGTTTCATGTAAAGATCGACTTCATTCATAGAGTTGGTTTAATGAAGACTCTCAGTTATGTGAACAAAAGATAAACAGCATCTTTACTTCTTGTCATCACAGTATTTACTGTTTTATTAGATCTGTCAATTTACTCCATTTCAATTTACACAATGTTCAGAACAACATCCCTTTGATAAAGAACCATCAATTTCTAGGTTGGATTTCTAAGAAACATGTTGTGATTTCTGTACATATGCAGTGGAAGAAAACATCAGCAGACAAATCCATTCAAAGAAATATTCAACAAACGTTATGAGCAGAGAGAAGTTATTGTCATGTGGAGTAATGTCAGTTTGAGTAAAGAAAAGTTGTCATGAGCAGTGATATCCTTCATGACTAAACACAGGAAACAGCTCCAACTCAATGAATTCAACAAGAATCAAGAAATGATGAGATAATAAGACGTTCTGACAATTCTTGTTTGATTTGACTGATTTCTGTGAAGTAATGTCACAAAAACATGAAGAAATAAGATTAAACATTAAATACATTACTTCTGTCTATTTCAGTTTACTGAACTCTGCAGTGTCTCCATAATCAAGGAAAAGTCCAGCATAGAGAGGCTGAGTGAATGTGGTCTGGACTCTGTGGAGGAGAGTCATGGTTTCAGAGACGCTGTAGAAGGACAGAACACCTGCTCTGTGATCCAGGTAAACTCCTATTCTGGAGGACGGAGGACTGAGACTGGAGTTGATATTGTTGTACCTAAATACGTAACTGCTGTGTCACATCTTAATGACCAAGATTTATCATTGATCCAAAACAACATTCCTTCCAGTTCCCTGTTCTGCTGATATTCTTGTATGCGACTGCTACATGAACTCCCTCCCGCTCCACTCACCTCCCAGTAAAACGTCCAGTCAGACTCTCTCTACTCAGGACCTGACAACATTCAATGAATCTGTCGGTGTGACTAGAATAAGACTGAGTTCACTCATTACTGTAACTTTTCTGTTTCCATCAGATAATAACAGGTTGTGTTTGCTGTGTTTGGATTTCATCCTACATAACATGAATTTCTATGATAAAACAAACTGATAAAACTTTAATCTTCACTACAAGAGTACAAGAGATCATTTGAAGTCTTCAGTCTGTAGCCTAAGAAAGATTTACTCCAGTCAAGTCAGTTTTATTTATATACAGCAGCACTTTTCATACACAATGGATATTCAATGTGCTTCTCACCAACATTTAAGCAAATTGATCAATACAGGAAAATCAGGATATTATATTTTTTATAATATTTTAACCACTAATTTGTCAGTGGTGTGAGGGGAGTGTGTTTTTGTAATAAATACGTGAGCAAAAGCTTATTTTATCCAGAATCACAGAGAACAGCTCTGGTAAGTTTTAGTCTTTTACAGTTACTGGATTTGTTTTTGAAACTTCCTGTAGTTTTAATGATCTTTGAACTGGACTGATGGTCACTGCATGTTCAATGTAACTCTAATTATTAAATAAGACAAACAAATTGAATCTAGTTAGGAAGTTTATTGATTGTACTGTTAGTCTGCAAACTCTTCAAGTCATGTATATGAATCTGAAACCCATCCTGACTCATTAGCTGAACTTGATCTGTCAATCTATGTAGTAAAATTAAAGGTAAACCCTTGTACGTAACCAAACATGAATTAAATACAAAGAGCACAGATGATCACATCTGTTTCACCCTTTGATCTTTTAATATCAACTAGATGACATAGTCAAGTAAGATTCACAAAAATGTGATCAGTAAGTTCATCATGAGAAATTCAGTTAGAGGATTTTACAAACATATTCTCCAGGAGTATTTCATTCATTCTGTGCCCTCGACCCAGACGGTGTTCCTTGTAACAATGGTCGTTCAGTCAGAGTCCATTTTTAGACAATATTGTACCTAGCTAAATAACACTGTTACAGTTCAGACCTCCGACCAGCAGGGGCAGTGTCTTGTTTCTTGTTTCCTGGTTTTGTGGTTCTCCTTTCCAGGGGCGTGTCTCAGCTGGTCCAAGTAGTAAAGGTGTGTTGTTGTTAGCAGGTGTTTCGTCTTCTGTCTTTACTGTCTCTGTATTTTAGTTAGTCCTCTTTCAGTTTGTCTTTGTCTAGTGTGTCACCTGTCAGTCTCGTTCGATGCCTTGTTCCCTCCACTGACCTTTTCCCCCGACCTCTAGCTCTCGTTTGCTCCATGGTTAATAAGTGTTGTTATTGATAGTCAGTTCGTTTGTCTTTCCAGTCAGATCATTAGTTAGTTCAGTCAGCTTGTAGCAGCTGTTAGTTCCTGCTTTGTTCACTCTTAAACTGTTTCCTGTTAAAAACAGTGAAGAACTGGCAGCACAGTCTCCATTATTTTACTGTAAAATGAACAGTGATTTAAAGTGGAAGAAAAACATCAGATCTCTCTCCTCTAAATCCCTGTTAGTAAATGATTTGATAACTGACCATCAAATAGACTTATTCTGTCTTACTGAAACCTGGCTGCAGCAGGATGAATAAGTCTCTCTGAATGAGTCGACCCCCTAGTCATGTTAATTATCATGTTCCTAGAAGCACAGGTCGGGGTGGAGGAGCAGCAGCAATCTTCCACTCAAGATTTTAATCAATTCCCAAACTAAATAGTTTGAATTCATTTGAGAGCCTCACTCTTAGCCTCTGTGATCCAAACTGGAAAAATAAAAGAGTCCTGTTTGTTTTGTGTACCGTCCTCCTGTCCCTTATCTGATCAGTCCAGTGACTCTTATTCTCCTGTTTTACAGGAACAAACACAAAGAAACTCAGAATATCACCTGAGCTCATGTCTCCATTATTCTGTTGAGTTTCCCTCCATCCTGGCAGATCTAACTGCTTCACTAGTTGCTTCAAACTAATTAGTTAATTAATTAAATACATTACTTCTGTTTATTTCAGTTTACAGAACTCTGCAGTCCTCCATCTGATTAAAAAGCCAAACTCCAGCATAGAGAGGCTGAGTGAATGTGGTCTGGACCTCTTTGGAGGAGAGTCATGGTTTCAGAGACGCTGTAGAAGGACGAACACCTGCTCTGTGATCCAGGTAAAACTCCTATTCTGGAGGACGAGGACCTGAGACTGGAGTTGGGATGTTGTTGTACAGAAATTGGTAACTGTTGTTGTCGCATCTCAATGACCAAGATTTATCATTTAATCCAAATTCACTTCAGTCCAAGTTCCTGTTCTGCTGATATTCTTGTATGCGACTGCTACATCAACTCCTTCTGTCCCTGCTCACTCCACCTCCCAGTAACAACGTCCAGTCAGACTCTCTCTACTCAGGACCTGATAATATACAGTGAATCTGTCTGTGTGACTAGAATAAGACTGTTGTTCACTCATTACTGTAACTTTCTGTTTCCCTCAGATAATACAGTTTGTGTTTGCTGTGTTTGGATCCAGTGTGATTTCTTGTGAGTATTTTAAGAATCCAGCTCTGGTCTTTGGTTCTGGATTTGACAGTAAAACATCCACTTCAGTCACTGTCCTGTGAGATATTTGTCCATGTCTCCCTCAGAATGTCCTGTAGTTTGTCTCTGAGCTCTGACACAGCTGCTGTCACATCCTCAAAGTATCTCAGAGGACGGATATTGATGCTGGATGAGTGTGTAGATTGACTGAGTGCTGACACTGAGGGGTAGTTGTGTAGAAACTGGTTGTGATCCTCTGTGTGTGAGAGCTGCTCCAGCTCAGCGTCTTTCCTCTTCAGCTCAGTGATCTCCTGCTCCAGCTTCTCCTGAAGCTCTTTGACTCGACTCACTTCAGTTTCCTGCTGGGATCTGATCTGCTGCTTCACATCAGACCTTCTTTTGTCAATGAGACCAATCAGCTGAGTGAAGATCTTCTCACTGTGCTCCACTGTTTTACCAGCAGAGTGATTGATAGCCTCCACCTCCTGTTGAAGCAGCTTCACCTCTTTCTCTCTGTCCTGGATTCTCTGCTGGAGTTTTTGTCGACTCCCCTCCAGCTCTCTCTGCCTCTCAGTCCTTTCTGCTGCAGCTGAGACTGTGTCGTGACCTTTATGTTGATCCACAGAGCAGAGATAACAGATACACTGCTGATCAGTACGACAGAACATCTTCATCACCTCATCGTGACGAGAGCAGATGTTCTCCTGGAGCTTCTTGGAGGGCTCCACCAGTTTGTGTTTCTTTAATGGAGCTGCATCATAATGAGGCTGAAGGTGTTTCTCACAGTAAGAGGCTGGACAGGTTAAACAGGACTTGAGAGCTTTCAGTTTTTCTCCCAGTGCAGAAATCACAGGCCACATCTTCAGGTCCAGCATAGCAGTGATCAGCAGGAGCAGCTTGGAGTCCAATCTTCTTCAGCTCCTCCACTAAATCTGCTAACATGGTGTTTTTAACCAGCACAGGTCTCGGTGTGAAGGTCTCTCTACACTGAGGGCAGCTGTAGAGTTTCTTACCATCCTCTTCATCCCAGAAACTGTTAATACAGTTCATACAGTAACTGTGTCCACAGGGAATAGCCACAGGATCCTTCAGTAGATCCAGACAGATCGAACAAGAGAAGGTTTCTTGGTCCAGCTGAACTCCTTTCTGCGCCATTTCACCTCTCAGTGTCAACAACTGTCTGAGTTTCACTTTGTTAGAAGTGAAACTAGTTTGAGCTCTGATCTCAACAACATGTGTTTGTGCAGTGAATGGAGTCTGTCAGCTCTTACACTTCACCACATGTTGGTTCCACCCATCCTGAAACTGTAGATCTGAAGAGGAGGGAACAAGGAAATAAATGGACACAGTGGAGCTCACTGTGTTTGAGAGCAGGAAGTAAAGGGAGGGTCATCAGGCTTTGGTTCATTCCAGAAACAGGAGCGGTTTTAGAGAGAAACTGTGTGTTTAACTCTTTGTTGTGTTCTTACATGTTTCTGAGTATTTTATTAACTTTAATTCATTAAAGTCTAATGACTCAGTAAATTCATTCCACTTTAAATAAAGGTACCATGAACTACACACTAGGAAACGACATGATCTCTGAACCTAAAACAACAAGTCAGCTGCTCATTTCATTCCAGGAGGTCAAGATAAAATAGCACAGAAACCAGCAGCACTTTATTATTTCTATACAAATATAGACCAGTGTGGATTCACTGACAAACTGTACTGACAGAACCAACTGTAAACCATCAAACTAAACTGACAGCTGTTTTTCTTCTTGAATGTTTTTAGTGCGTCATAATTAATAAGTTTCATATTAACATTACTGTAGATAAAAGAAAAAAGCTTGTCAGAAGATATTTACACCAAATTTTGAGCTTCAGCTCTGTCAAATAGCTTGAATTTGTTCTGCAGTACCGCTTTGAAACACTTGGTGTCAGTGCTACATATTGTTCCTTTAAGTATAATCTGTAAATGAATCAAATGTCTCTGCAGTGTTTCTAGATAAACATTAAGATAATTATTATTAACTCTAACATCAACACAACATGAGTTACTGTGGCTTCTGATTTAACTAAATGCAGCATTTCCTCTGATATATTATAATAAAATTATTCCTAAAACCCTGGTGACATATTGACTGTAAAGACAGATTTAATTCAGACAAACAGGTTTGAACAAAGTCTGGATTAAAACAGATCAATCCAGGAGTGTTTGGCTGTGAGGTGAATAAAAATGAATCAATGAAATAATCTCAAGTCTGACTAAATATGTGTATTTGACAGAATCAGTTCTTGGTCTTGTTCCTGTTTGTAGGACTCTGGTCTCTGTTTCATTGACTGAGGACATCAATAAATTTGTGGTGTAAAAACAAGAAATGACAGAAAACTCAGCTAATTTCTCTGTGACGACATGGAGGAAAAAAGTGGAAAAGATGGAGACAGATGTTTCTCTGCTGTGAACAGAAACACTTTGCTTTGTGGGGTTTCAGGAGATAAACTGTCCCAGCTACATCCTCTTATTAGGGTCATAATTTCTCTGTCGGCTTTGAACCAGATCCTGAAATGAAAACAGGAGGAAAAACTGTGCTGGTCCTTCAAAACCAGTATTTGAATTTATCATGAAAACCTTCAGATTGGCCGCTTATTAAATGATTGAAGTTCACTAAATGAGTCCCACTGAGTGAGTTCATGTCCATGTTTATTTCATCCAGATAGATTAATGTAGAATCTCTGTTATGTTAACATGATATATGACATTTATATTAATTGGAATCACAACAATTACTGTTGTTAAATGTTCACTGTGTTAAGAACAACACACCTTTGATAAAGGAAGGTCTGGAGATTTAAGTGTTTGGATGAAATAAGACATGATTATTAATAAAAATATTAAAGAAAAGCAACATAAAGATTGATTTGAACAAATATTTAACAAACATCAAGAGCACAGAGAAGTTATTTAGATGTGGTAAATGTGGTCTGGACTCTGGAGGAGAGTGGTGGTTTTAGAGATGCTGCATAAGAAAGAAATATGTGATCAAGATCCAGTCAAAAAGCTCATTTGAACAAACAGATAAACACCATTCTTAAGGAACAAATAACTAAAGTGTTGTGAATATACAGAGCACATTCTTCATCCTAATTCCAGTGAGTTCCTACAACTGTCATTACCGATTCAAACTGCATTGAAAGTTGATGTTTTGCTGCAGAAGTAGATAAAAACTGTGCTGTTCTTCAACTAAACCAGATCAAGTTATTGGACAAATCAGGACATGTGACACAAGGCGGCAGTGACTGTGCCGTCTGAAAGCAGTTTTCAGTCTGATTTTATCTTCAAGTGGTCGTCTAGATGGACAATTATGTCATGTATGAAGAACTATGAAGCTTCTTCACATCGTGTTCTGACAACAGCACGTCACAGTGCTGAGTGATAAACAGAGGGTTTTATTCAGTGGCTGATAAATGCTCAAATATCAAACACTGAACACTGAAGAACACGGAGTAACACACACTATAATGATGTATTTCCAGTTTAGGGCAGTTCTTAGTTTACAGTCACACGTGCACAGTCCGATTTTCTGCAGCTGAGGTTTCTGATAATACAGTGGAGGTTAAAATACTGACATGGCCTTGGAAATGTGGAATATTCTAGATAATAGACACTTTTAGTTTTCAGTTTCCATCACCTTACCTACTTGTTTGGTGTTAAATGAGGCTAAATACTGTAATTTATGGGAGGAGGGAACAAGGAAATTCTACAGTGTGGAACTTGCAGAAAGGAGGTTTGAGAGAGAGAGAACCACTTAATAAATGATGTTCAGCTAAATGGAATTTAAAGGATGAAGTCTAAAGTACTGATGTGTGTAGTATTTATTCATAGGATTTGTTGTAGCAGCTGGTTGAAGTAGATTTATTTATTATTATTTTACCTAGTTCACATTCTGACAGACATTTTAACAAGGCATCATGAGCTTTTTATGTGTCTTATGTAAAAATCTTTTCAGCAGTGCAACTATACAGTAGCTGTTAAATAAATGGAATAGAGAAACAACTCCCTTTATGTAGTACAGTATGTGTAATTTGTCAGGACTATGATCTGACATGAAACAAAGCTTTTTCTCCCTTTGGGAGTTTACAGCTGTCATGAGAAATACAATTGCAGACAGTAATATGAGTAATACAGTCAGTCCTGTACAGTCCAAACTCCTATTACACTACATCAAAACTAATCACATGGACTGATTTGTTATGTGAACTACTTATGATGGAGTAAATAATAACCTTTACTCAGTGATTAACTTTCTTTGAAACAATGTTTTATATTTTTTAATTAAAGCATGTTACACATTAAAATATGCATCATACATAACATGTATTTCTATGATAAAACAAACTGATAAAACTTTAATCTTCACTACAAGAGTACAAGAGTTAATTTGAAGTCTTCAGTCTGTAGCATAAGAAAGATTTACTCCAGTCAAGTCACCTTACCTACTTGTTTGGTGTTAAATAAATATAGATGAATACTGTAATTTGAAGAAAGTCAGATTTTATGTGGTAATATTTGAATCAAACATATGAGTTGTCTGTGTTTGCAACAAAATCATACTTTAGAAAAATATTTGTTTTTCAGTAAATCTCACTTTCAAGTAGTCGGATATCTGGAAGTTGAATCATGGCAACTGGACTTCCTTTGGTTAGGTTGAAACGTTTTTCTATCCATCCAAGTAGCTCCTTCAGTCTAAAGATAGTTCTTTAGAGACCACAAATTTATGCTTTAGGTTTGGTTTCACTCCACCCCTTGGCCTGAATGGACTCGTTAGGTGAAACAATAGATGTAAAGGATGTAATAGTCACACCTCTGCCCAACCCCCTCTTAACACCTAAAATGGGTCGTTAAGTGTGTCCAACCTGGTGCAGGGATGAACTGGTTCTAGCCCTTTTGGGAATAGATGAAAGGGCAGCATGTTCAATAGAAGACAGGTCCTGAGGGGTTACTCCTCCTGTGTAGCGACTGTTTGGTTTCTCCAATGTACAGTTTAGAGCATTTTCCACTGCACTGGACCACAGACACTATATTGCTCATTTTGTGTTTTGGAGGACGTGGAGTCTTTGGGACTGACGAGTTTCTGTGTAAGTGTGTTAGGGTTAGGTGGATTTGAAGTAGACAGGTATGCTGTGTTTTCTGTAAATCCTTTTCAGCTTCTCTGAAACGCCAGCCATGTAAGGTATGACCAGGTTTTTGCGTTGAACCTGGGACTGTGTCCCTTGTTCTTTGTCTGGAACAGGGAGCTGCCTTGTTAAAGGCCCATAGGTCTTAAGAGCAGTCTTGAGATGCCCGTCTTCCTTCTTTTGAGCTTCAACGGAAGTAGGAATGTTTTGTTCTCTATGGTTCAAAGTCCTGATGAGTCCTATTTTGTGTTGTAGTGGGTGATGTGGGTCAAACAACAGGTACTGGTCAGTGTGGGTGTGTCTACCTCTATTTCCAGTCTGCTGCCTGTCCCAATGATGACTGCACAGTCGAGGAAGGCCAAACGGTTGTCTTTGGTGTCCTCTCTAGTGAAACTGATGTTGGTGTCCACTGAGTTAATGTGGTCTGTGAAAGCCTGTACCTCCTGGATCTTGACCTTTACCCAGGTATCTGAACCAGTGGGTCAGTGTCATCCCCGGGATAAAGTTGAGAGCTTTCTTCTCTACCTCTTCCATGTATAGGTTGGCTGCAAAGGGTGACACTGGGGAACCAATGGCACAGCCATGTCTCTGTTTGTAGAAGTCACCTCTGTATGTGAAGTAGGTGGTGTTGAGGCACAGGTCCACGAGCAAACAGATCTGGTCTGGGCTGAGGTTGCTTCTGGTGCTGAGGGAGCTGTCTTCTCCTAATCTTCTCTTCACACATGTGTGAGGAGAAGATTATCTGTGACATCAGATGCCTTAACATTGTGTCCAACTAATGGAGCTAATACTGTGGCTACTGATACTGCTGACTATGGACCAGTAGCGCCGTCCGGTACATGATGGATTGTCCATATGAAAGTAAGATTAATAACATTTTAAGTGTCAACACTGTCACTGAGGTAGACATGTGCAAAATAGCAGTTTTTGTAGAGTTTGTTAAGAGTGTGTGTGTGTGTGTTTTTGTATCAGTCCAGTTCTTTTTGTGTTGAGAAGTCTGATGGTTTGTGGAAAGAAACTGTTACACAGTCTGAATATGAGGGCCTGAATGCTTCTGTACCTCTTTCCAGATGGCAGGAGAGTGAAGAGTGTGTGTGAGGTGTGTGTGGTCAGCCACAATGTTTCTGGCCTTACAGACGCAGCGTGTGGTGTAAATGTCTATGACGGAGGGAAGAGCGACCCTGACGATCTTGTCAGTCGTCCTGACTATTTGCTCTAGGCTCTTGCGAGACAGTGCAGTTCCCAAACCAGGCAGTGATGCAGCTGCTCAGGGGGCTCTCGATGGGGCCCTGTAGAAGGTTGTGGGTGGAAGCCGTGCCTTCCTAAGTTTCCTCAGAAAGTAAAGATGCTGCTGGGCCTTCTTTGTTATGGAGCTGGGGTTGAGGGACAAGGTGAGGTTCTCTGCCAAGTGAACACCAAGGAATTTGGTGCTCTCTACGATCTCCACGGAGGAGCTGTTGATGTCAAGCGTGGAGTGGCCGTGTTGTGTCATCCTGAAGTTTACAATCTCTTTTGTTTTGTCTACGTTGTATGAGACAGGTTGTTGACTTTAAAGCAGTATGTTAACTTCTCCACCTCCTCTCTGTATGCCGACTTGTTGTTCTTGCTCATGAGACCCATCACGGTCATGTCATCAGTGAACTATGATGTGGTTCAAGCTGTGCACTGCTGTATAGTCGTGGGTCAGCAGGGTGAACAGCAGGAGACTAAGCACACAGCCCTGAGGGGCCCCAGTGCTCAATATGATGGTGTTAGAAGTGCTGTTTGCGATCCAGACTGTCTGATGTCTTCCAGGCAAGAAATCCAGGATCCAGTTATATAAAAAGAAGGTGTTCAGGCCCAACAGGCCCAGCTTCTCCATCATGTGTTGGTGAATGATATTGTCTAAAGTCTATGGACAGCATTCGAGTCCTTGTTTACTGCAGTGGATCCAGTGTTACAGGCAGCAGGGTCTTTATGTGCCTTATGATGAGCCTCTCGAAGCACTTCAAGATGATGAGAGTGAGTGAATAGGACGGTAATTATTGAGGCAGGACACAGATGGTTTCTTCAGCACAGGGACAACGGTCATTGTCTTGAAACACTTGGGGACAACAGTGGTGAGATGTTGAAGATGCCGGTGAAAATATCTGACAGATGGTCTGCATAATCTCTGAGAACTCTGCCAGACGGGGTGGTTGTATAAACAACATCCAGCGTGTTTTTCCGCTTTGGTTGCACAGTCCACATTTTGATGAAATTTAGGGAGCACAGCTCTAAAATTTGTATGACTGAAATCTCCGGCAACACTAAACTAAACAACCACTAGGGTGTGTGTTCTGCAGTTTGCTGAAGGTCCGGTAAAGTACACAGGGCACGTTCTTAGCATTAGCACTAGGTGGAATGTATGTCATTTTATATATCATTTATATTTGGTTTATTTGTTTTTAATTACTTAAAAAGTTGGTTTAATGAAGACTCTCAGTTATGGGAACAAAAGATAAACAGCATCTTTACTTCTTGTCATCACAGTATTTACTGTTTTATTAGATCCGTCAAATTTACTCCATTTCAATTTACACAATGTTCAGAACAACATCCCTTTGATAAAGAACCATCAATTTCTAGGTTGGATTTCTAAGAAATCTGTTGTGATTTCTGTACATATGCAGTGGAAGAAAAACATCAGCAGACAAATCCATTCAAAGAAATATTCAACAAACGTTATGAGCAGAGAGAAGTTATTGTCATGTGGAGTAATGTCAGTTTGAGGAAAGAAAAGTTGTCATGAGCAGTGATATCCTTCATGACTAAACACAGGAAACAGCTCTACTCAATGAATTCAACAAGAATCAAGAAATGATGAGATAATAAAGACGTTCTGACAATTCTTGTTTGATTTGACTGATTTCTGTGAAGTAATGTCACAAAAACATGAGGAAGAAATAAGATTAAACATTAAATACATTACTTCTGTCTATTTCAGTTTACTGAACTCTGCAGTGTCTCCAGCATAATTTAAGAGCCAAAGTCCAGCATAGAGAGGCTGAGTGAATGTGGTCTGGACTCTGTGGAGGAGAGTCATGTTTTGAGAGACGCTGTAGAAGGACAGAACACCTGCTCTGTGATCCAGGTAAACTCCTATTCTGGAGGACGGAGGACCTGAGACTGGAGTGTGGATATTGTTGTACCTAAATACGTAACTGTTGGTGCCACATCCTAAAGTCCAAGATTTATCATTGAATCCAAATCTACATTCCTTCCTGCTCCCTGTTCTCCTGATATTCTTGTATGCGACTGCTACATTAACTCCTTCTGTCCCGCTCCACTCCACCTCCCAGTAACAACATCCAGTCAGACTCTCTCTACTCAGGACCTGATAACATCTAGTGAATCTGTCTGTGTGACTAGAATAAGACTGATGTTGAATCATTACTGTAACTTTTCTGTTTCCCTCAGATAATAACAGATATTCGTTTGCTGTGTTTGGATCCAGTGTGATTTCTTGTGAGTATTTTAAGAATCCAGCTCTGGTCTTTGGTTCTGGATTTGAAAGTAAAACATCCACTTCAGTCACTGTCTGTGAGATATTTGTCCATGTGTCCCTCAGAATGTCCTGTAGTTTGTCTCTGAGCTCTGACACAGCTGCTGTCACATCCTCAAAGTATCTCAGAGGACGGATATTGATGCTGGATGAGTGTGTAGATTGACTGAGTGCTGACACTGAGGGGTAGTTGTGTAGAAACTGGGTGTGATCCTCTGTGTGTGAGAGCTGCTCCAGCTCAGCGTCTTTCCTCTTCAGCTCAGTGATCTCCTGCTCCAGCTTCTCCTGAAGCTCTTTGACTCGACTCACTTCAGTTTCCTGCTGGGATCTGATCTGCTGCTTCACATCAGACCTTCTTTTGTCAATGAGACCAATCAGCTGAGTGAAGATCTTCTCACTGTGCTCCACTGTTTTACCAGCAGAGTGATTGATAGCCTCCACCTCCTGTTGAAGCAGCTTCACCTCTTTCTCTCTGTCCTGGATTCTCTGCTGGAGTTTTTGTCGACTCCCCTCCAGCTCTCTCTGCCTCTCAGTCCTTTCTGCTGCAGCTGAGACTGTGTCGTGACCTTTATGTTGATCCACAGAGCAGAGATAACAGATACACTGCTGATCAGTACGACAGAACATCTTCATCACCTCATCGTGACGAGAGCAGATGTTCTCCTGGAGCTTCTTGGAGGGCTCCACCAGTTTGTGTTTCTTTAACTGAGCTACATCATAATGAGGCTGAAGGTGTTTCTCACAGTAAGAGGCCAGACATTGAAGACAGGATTTGAGAGCTTTCAGTTTTCTCCCAGTGCAGACATCACAGGCCACATCTTCAGGTCCAGCATAGCAGTGATCAGCAGGAGCAGCTTGGAGTCCTAATTATGACAGCCTAACTAAAATGGTGGGCCAGAAGGAAACACAGAAATGAGGGCTCCCTGGGATGTAGAGCAACCGAACACTTCACCATCAACAAACCTGAGTGATCAGTGAGAGTTGGGAAGACAGCATCTAAACATACCAGTTCACCATAATGCTCTACATCCAAGAGTCCTTCCCACATCTATTTACAAAATGCTTGACTAAATAAATAGGTTTTCAGCCCAGACTTAAACACTGAGACTGTGTGTGAGTCCCGAACGCTATTTGGAAGGCTATTCCATAACTTTGGGGCTTTGTAAGAAAAAGCTCTGCCCCCAGCTGTAGTTTTTAGGATACGAGGTACTGACAGGCAGCCAGCATCCTTTGAGCGAAGTAGGCGTGGTGGATCATAAGACACTAGCAGTTCATTTAGATAATGCGGCGCAGGACCATTTAATGCTTTAAATGTCAAAAGTAGTATTTTAAAATCAATGCGAAATTTCACGGGGAGCCAATGAAGTGTAGATAAGATAGGGGTGATGTGCTCATATCTTCTGGTTCGAGTGAGGACTCTCGCTGCTGCATTCTGAACTAACTGAAGCTTGTTTATGCACCTGGTTGAACAGCCAGACAGTGAGGCATTACAGTAGTCCAACCTAGAGGTGATGAAAGCATGGACTAATTTTTCTGCATCATTTAGTGACAAAATATTCCTTATCTTGGCAATATTTCTGAGGTGAAAGAAAGCTGTCCTGGTGACATTATCTACATGAGCTTCAAATGAAAGACTGGAATCTAGAATCACACCAAGGTCTTTGACTGTTGCACTAGATGTAACGGAAAGGCCATCTAGAGTTACGGTGTGGTCTAACATCTTGCTTCTAGCTGCAGATGATCCTATAACTAGTACTTCTGTCTTATCAGGATTTAGCAGAAGGAAGTTAATTAGCATCCAGTCTCGTATATCCTTTACACATTGCTCAACTTTATTAAGCAGTTTGATCTCATCTGGTTTTGATGAAACATATAACTGTGTGTCGTCAGCATAACAATGAAAGTTAATACCATGTTTACGGATAATGTTGCCCAGAGGAAGCATGTAGAGGGAAAAAAGCAGGGGGCCTAAAACTGAACCCTGTGGAACACCAAACTCCACTGGAGAGCATGTGGAGTAATCGCCATTTAGATCTACATACTGATAACGATCGGTCAAATAGGACCTAAGCCAGGAGAGGGCCGTTCCCCTAATTCCAACAACATTTTCTAGTCTGTGAAGGAGAATACTATGGTCAATGGTGTCGAAAGCTGCACTGAGATCGAGTAGCACAAGCATAGAGACACTACCCTGATCAGCGGCCAATAGGAGGTCATTTACTACTTTAACAAGTGCCGTCTCTGTGCTGTGATGAGGCCTAAATCCTGACTGATAGAGTTCATGTATGTTATTTCTATGAAGATACGAGGATAGCTGCCCAGCTACTATCTTTTCGAGAATCTTAGAGATAAAGGGGAGGTTTGATATCGGCCTGTAATTTGACAGCTGACAGGGGTCGAGATCAGGTTTCTTGATTAGCGGTTTAATAACTGCTAATTTAAAACACTTCGGGACATACCCACAGCTGAGTGAGGAATTTATGATTGTCAGCAGGGGTTCTATTATTTCTGGCACTATCTGTTTTAGAAAGTGTGTCGGTATGGGGTCTAATGTGCAGGTTGAAGATTTTGCAGAAGAGATGAGTGAAATTAGTTCATTCTCTTCAAGAGGAGTAAAGTAATCTAGGTACTGATCTGCTGAGGTTAGCTCGTCACCTGCGTCAACTAAATTGTCTGGTTTTAAAGCCTGAATTTTCTGCCTTATATTTACAATGTTGTTATTGAAAAAGTTCATGAAGTCCTCGCTACTGCACAACGTTGTTATGGAGATATCTGCAGTGGTCTTCTTTCTAGTTAATTTGGCTACTGTATTAAATAAAAATCTAGGGTTATTTTTGTTGTTTTCTATGAGAGTGGAGAGATACGTTGATCTAGCTGCACTAAGAGCTTTTTTATAGTTCAGGATGCTCTCCTTCCACGCTATCTGGAATACTAACAATTTAGTTTGGCGCCATTTACGTTCTAACTTTCGAGAAGTCTGTTTTAAGACGAGCGTGTCATCGTTATACCAAGGAGCAAGTTTCTTATCTCTGATGACTTTTCTTTTAACTGGAGCTACATTATCTAAGGTATAACGTAATGACGACTCGAGATATTCAGTCGCCTGGTCTAGTTCTGTGGTGTCAGACGGTGATCCAATCAAAGTTGATAACTCTGGAAGATTACTAATAAAGCTCTGTGCGGTAGTTGATGTAAATCACACAACTATCTAACAAAGTAATGCTGCTCAAAACATCTCATCTCTTTTCTTTACACTTCATTTTTACAGATGTTCACTCAGAAAAGCAGTTTTGTTGTCAGCAGCATAAAATCAGTAGAACATATTCACTACATCCTGGTTGCAGGTTTCCTGCCGCCCGCTGGTTTGACCTCGTGTTGTCAGAACCGTGGAACGAGAGTGAAACAGAGGGAATTCTTCACTTGTAATTGTTCTACATCGATCTGTGAGTGAACAAACATGACACACGAGTGTATACGGAGCACAGGAGTCTGCTGACTGGACAAAATCCACACATAGAAAATCTGAAGAATGACAAGTGAGACAAGTTCATTTAAATGAAGGGTTGTTGTAAAAATGTAGATACACTGGAAGAAAACAAGATTATGTGAGAAGAAGGAGTAGAGACTGGAAATGAAGTGGAAAGGAAAAGAATTCAAACCAAGTACTGTAGAAAATACTGATTAGTTATGGGACTGAATACTGGAAATCAAACATGTTTGTTCTCACTCTTTAAAACAACTAATAAAGAGGAGAATGGTCACACTCTCTATTCCATCTTCTTCATTTGATCCACTTCAAAACATGATAACTTTACACTTTATACTGTTAAAGAACAAACTCGCTGGTTCTGAACCTTTTGGGCTCGTAGCCCCTTTTAGAAACAGGCTGTGGTTCCTTCTCATGTAAAGACGTTGTCAGACGTCTCCCCTCTGAACTTCTCACGTGGTTTTATACAAGTTGTCTAGTGTTTGACAAAAGGAAGTAAAAATACCAGAATTAGTATTTTCCCAGTGTATAATTATTAGTGGTGGGTAAATGAAGCCTCATGAAGACCTCAGTGACGGTGACATCTAATGGACAACTGAAGCCATAGCAACCTCTAAAGGGCACGACTGAAGCTCTGTCACTGTTTCAATAAAAGTTCAGAAAAGTCTGTGTGGTCATTCAAGTGTTTTCTTCAATCATACAAAATAATGATTATATAGTCATTACAATAAAATATGCAGATGCTCTCTCCCATACTCGAAAACACATTCCAGATTAACCCAAAGAATCAATGCAAATTATAGTATTATAGTTTATTAGGGTTTATTATCCCTAACAGGATTAGAGATCCTTCCTACTTTGCAAATGATCAGTGTTTGAATTCAGCAACGTATCTTTTTTTGTGTGATGTGTTTTTAAGGAAAACCTTTAAAGATAATAGTTTGTCAGTTGAGGACTTGTATGGTTGATTTGAAATGATTATTTACAGAAGCAGACACGTCAGTTGTCTTCACAGGTTTTTATTGAGAAATCTAACTTTTTCTACTGTCGCAGGTTTCAGACGGCTCATGTCTGGCACGCAAGTGTCGCAGCATAGATGATTTATTGTTGCTGTAAGACAACTCTTGTGTGCAGAGCAAACACCGCACCTACAAGCAAATTGTAATCTTGAGACCCATTTAAAAATGAAAAATACAATTCAATTGTGGAAACATAAAATGTATGTCATAAACTGTATTATACCATATCTGGTGGTATGAGATCAAAATGATCCCAAACCTTAGAACGTCGCTTATTGGTGGTACTCGCCATGAAACTTGCCAAAATACTGTCACTCTCCAAATCTCTGTTTCCGCACAACCTCATTTTGAAGCATAATGAAGCATCGTATATAGCTGATACAGCACCAAACCACTCAAATCTGTAAAAGCTGTCAAGCTGTCACTGGCAGCACTCAGAATGCATTGAAACGCCATGAGCCAATGACACACACTGAAAGACTCTGAGCCAATAAAAAGCTTCAAACATTTTGAAGGAATGAAGCGCGAAGCGAAACAGCTTCGAACGTCATCGGTCACATGACACAGGTGTTTCGATACAAGCTCCGACACAGCATTTCAAATCACTGCACTTCAGGAAGAGTGACACAAGCTCTGTAGCCTCAGTTTTATTTGCCCATGACTAATAATTATACAAAAAAGTATATAGAAAACCCAACAATCCCATTTGAGCAAGCTTTAGGCAACAGTGGAGAGGAAAAACTCCCTTTAGAGGAAGAAACCTCCAGCAGAACCAGGCTCATAGTGGGCGGCCATCTGCCTCGACCAGTTGGGGTGAGTGGAAAGAGAAGAGAGAAAAGAACAGCAGGCAACAAAGACAACAACAAGCAGCAAGAACATTGGGCAGATGAACTGGATTCTGGAGATGTACAGCTCCAGGCCGAGGATACCTGCAGAAAAGTACAGAGAGGGAGACAGAGAGGAAGAAACACAACTACAGGAGAGAGAAGACACAAAGTTAATGACATGAAAAGGAAAGAGGAGAGGAGCTCAGTTTATCAGTAGAGGTCCCCCAGCAGACTAACCTATATCAGCATAACTAAGAGATGGTTCAGAGTCACCTGATCCATCTCTAACTATAAGCTTTATACAAAAGGAAAGTTTTAAATCTAGTCTTAAATGTGGAGAGGGTGTCTGCCTCCAGAACCTGAACTAAGAGCTGGTTCCACAGGAGAGGGGCTTGATAGTTAAAGGCTCTGCTTCCCATTCTACATTTAGAAACTCTAGGAACCACAAGTAAACCTGCAGCACCGGTGGAGAGGTTATGAGAGTCAGAGTCACTCCCCTGCCAGGATACCTTGAAGGTTTGTCCAGACAAGTAAGACCGAAGCCAGGCTAGAGCTGAACCAGAGATGCCCAAGTCAGAGAGTGCAGTCATAAGGATCTGATGGTTCACAGTGTCAAAGGCTGCATAGGTCTAACAGAATTAAGACAGAGGACTTACCTGCAGCTCTTGCCACCTGTAGGGATTCCACAACAGTCAGAAGTGCCGTCTCTGTGGAGTGACCACTCTATAACCTCTCCAACAACCTCCTTGATGTAAATCAGTCTGGCTTTAAATGTGCAAATGGTGAATCAGGGAGTTCAGCGGGGTACCAGCTGGGAGGAGGTGGCATCAGGTTAGTGTGAAGGTCTGGGTGTGAGCTGCTGTAGAGATCCAGAGAATCAGCAGTGACAATGATGGTGGTGATCCGGAAGTGGTTGCCGAGGTTGAGAGGTGAGTCTGATGTCTCTACCAAGATGATCGTTCAGACGGAGAGTAACTGGAGCTGAAGGAGACAGGTGGAGACTCTGGCTGGTAATGGTAGAAAAGTTCTGGGTGAGATGGTTTGCAGAAGCAACTAGATATCTCTACTGTCTAGAGAGGGTCAAGGTTATTCACAGGGAGGTCCAAAGAATAAACAGAGCTGGGTTGAGTGAGGAGAGGAATGAGGACAGAATCAGGTCCGGTACTAAGAGGAAGGTGTAGGAGAAAAGAGCAACTTCTGTATGAGAGAAGGCAAGAGATACTAAACAGGACAAGGGTTCACAGACAGGACATGGGTAGGAGATGGGTTCTGGGTCACAAGGTCACGAGTGAAAAACACAGACCTCTAGTGGGAATTTATGGTATAAACATTCAGCCTATGTGTAGAAGAATTTATGTTTTCTTTATGGTACATATACCTAGTTCCTCAGGAATCATGTGGAGGGAAGTATAAGTATGAGGGTTAGAGAGAGGTAGAGCAAGACATTTACACGATTGTGGTGTTTTCTCCATGCCGGCATGTGTGTATTAAATTGAGATGGTTCATCACACTGAGTCCTTCCTTGAAGTCTACTAAGATTTTAATACATTTAGAGAGAAAGGAAACATTTCTACAACAAAGGAGAAGAAGAGGGAGAGAACAGATCAGGTGAGAATACACTCACGGTACCAGAGGGTCGGAGCAGTCTGAAGGTAAAGGCTGGATAGTGTTTCTCTCAGGTCGAACAGGTGGTAGGAGACAATGTACCTGCTTATAAAGAGCGGGAATTAAACAGGTAACAGACCAAATAAGGTAATGAGGGACAGACAGGAAGGAGTAACTGGAACCGTGACACTGGATAAGTTACTGGTAGAGAAAGGTGGTGTTTGTAGGATATTTGTATGAATTTACTCTAGTGACTCTAGTTACAAGAAATATGCGTTTTATATTTAAAGTTAAATCTGAACCATATTATTTTAAAACAGACCACTGCTGTTAAAATTATTAATAATGTTCCAACAGTTCCTGCATCTTCATGTATTTTACAGACCAAGGAACTTTCTTTGCTCTGATTCAATGTCTGGAGGAGCAGATATTTTAGGATAGAGACACTCATCACCATGAAGAGACAGACGTGTGAGACAGAACGGGTGCTGCTGACTCCGACCATGAGGATAAGAAGACAGGAAGTGTTGTAAAGTTTGGTGAGAAAGAGAGTGGGACATGATTCAGATAAATAGCTGTGTAACAGATCTTTGTTCATTAGCTGAAGCTTCTGATGAGAGTGTTATGATGTATATATAGGTGATTCATTGTCTACATTTAATGTTAACATGTATTTCAGGTTTCATGTAAAGATCGACTTCATTCATAGAGTTGGTTTAATGAAGACTCTCAGTTATGTGAACAAAAGATAAACAGCATCTTTACTTCTTGTCATCACAGTATTTACTGTTTTATTAGATCTGTCAAATTTACTCCATTTCAATTTACACAATGTTCAGAACAACATCCCTTTGATAAAGAACCATCAATTTCTAGGTTGGATTTCTAAGAAACATGTTGTGATTTCTGTACATATGCAGTGGAAGAAAAACATCAGCAGACAAATCCATTCAAAGAAATATTCAACAAACGTTATGAGCAGAGAGAAGTTATTGTCATGTGGAGTAATGTCAGTTTGAGTAAAGAAAAGTTGTCATGAGCAGTGATATCCTTCATGACTAAACACAGGAAACAGCTCCAACTCAATGAATTCAACAAGAATCAAGAAATGATGAGATAATAAAGACGTTCTGACAATTCTTGTTTGATTTGACTGATTTCTGTGAAGTAATGTCACAAAAACATGAAGAAATAAGATTAAACATTAAATACATTACTTCTGTCTATTTCAGTTTACTGAACTCTGCAGTGTCTCCATAAGAGACATCAAGGCAAAGTCCAGCATAGAGAGGCTGAGTGAATGTGGTCTGGACTCTGTGGAGGAGAGTCATGGTTTCAGAGACGCTGTAGAAGGACAGAACACCTGCTCTGTGATCCAGGTAAACTCCTATTCTGGAGGACGGAGGACCTGAGACTGGAGTTCTGATATTGTTGTACCTAAATACGTAACTGCTGTTGTCACATCTTAATGACCAAGATTTATCATTGTATCCAAAACAACATTCCTTCCAGTTCCCTGTTCTGCTGATATTCTTGTATGCGACTGCTACATGAACTCCTCTCCCGCTCCACTCCACCTCCCAGTAACAACGTCCAGTCAGACTCTCTCTACTCAGGACCTGATAATCTTCAATGAATCTGTCTGTGTGACTAGAATAAGACTGTTGTTCACTCATTAATGTAACTGTTCTGTTTCCCTCAGATAATAACAGTTTTGTGTTTGCTGTGTTTGGATCCAGTGTGATTTCTTGTGAGTATTTTAAGAATCCAGCTCTGGTCTTTGGTTCTGGATTTGACAGTAAAACATCCACTTCAGTCTCTGTCTGTGAGATATTTGTCCATGTCTCCCTCAGAATGTCCTGTAGTTTGTCTCTGAGCTCTGACACAGCTGCTGTCACATCCTCAAAGTATCTCAGAGGACGGATATTGATGCTGGATGAGTGTGTAGATTGACTGAGTGCTGACACTGAGGGGTAGTTGTGTAGAAACTGGTTGTGATCCTCTGTGTGTGAGAGCTGCTCCAGCTCAGCGTCTTTCCTCTTCAGCTCAGTGATCTCCTGCTCCAGCTTCTCCTGAAGCTCTTTGACTCGACTCACTTCAGTTTCCTGCTGGGATCTGATCTGCTGCTTCACATCAGACCTTCTTTTGTCAATGAGACCAATCAGCTGAGTGAAGATCTTCTCACTGTGCTCCACTGTTTGACCAGCAGAGTGATTGATAGCCTCCACCTCCTGTTGAAGCAGCTTCACCTCTTTCTCTCTGTCCTGGATTCTCTGCTGGAGTTTTTGTCGACTCCCCTCCAGCTCTCTCTGCCTCTCAGTCCTTTCTGCTGCAGCTGAGACTGTGTCGTGACCTTTATGTTGATCCACAGAGCAGAGATAACAGATACACTGCTGATCAGTACGACAGAACATCTTCATCACCTCATCGTGACGAGAGCAGATGTTCTCCTGGAGCTTCTTGGAGGGCTCCACCAGTTTGTGTTTGTCAAATGAAGGTGATTCATAATGAGGCTGAAGGTGTTTCTCACAGTATGAAACCAGACATTGAAGACAGGACTTGAGAGCTTTCAGTTTTCTCCCAGTGCAGACATCACAGGCCACATCTTCAGGTCCAGCATAGCAGTGATCAGCAGGAGCAGCTTGGAGTCCAGTCTTCTTCAGCTCCTCCACTAAAACTGCTAACATGGTGTTTTTAACCAGCACAGGTCTCGGTGTGAAGGTCTGTCTACACTGAGGGCAGCTGTAGAGTTTCTTACCATCCTCTTCATCCCAGAAACTGTTTATACAGTTCATACAGTAACTGTGTCCACAGGGAATAGTCACAGGATCCTTCAGTAGATCCAGACAGATGGAACAAGAGAAGGTTTCTCGGTCCAGCTGAACTCCTTTCTGCGCCATTTCACTTCACAGTGTCAACAACTGTCTGAGTTTCACTTTGTTAGAAGTGAAACTAGTTTGAGCTCTGATCTCAACAACATGTGTTTGTGCAGTGAATGGAGTCTGTCAGCTCTTACACTTCACCACATGTTGGTTCCACCCATCCTCAAACTGTAGATCTGAAGAGGAGGGAACAAGGAAATAAATGGACAGAGTGGAGCTCACTGTGTTTGAGAGCAGGAAGTAAAGGGAGGGTCATCAGGCTTTGGTTCATTCCAGGAACAGGAGCGGTTTTAGAGAGAAACTGTGTGTTTAACCCTTTGTTGTGTTCTTACATGTTTCTGAGCTTTTTATTAACTTTAATTTGTTTTAATTCATTAAAGTCTAATGACTCAGTAAATTCATTATACTTTAAATAAAGGTACCATGAACTACACACTAGGAAACGACATGATCTCTGAACCTAAAACAACAAGTCAGCTGCTCATTTCATTCCAGGAGGTCAAGATAAAATAGCACAGAAACCAGCAGCACTTTATTATTTCTATACAAATATAGACCAGTGTGGATTCACTGACAAACTGTACTGACAGAACCAACCGTAAACCATCAAACTAAACTGACAGCTGTTTTTCTCCTTGAATGTTTTTAGTGTTTCATAATTAATAAGTTTCATATTAACATTACTGCAGCTGAAAGAAAAAAGCTTGTCAGAAGCTATTTACACCAAATTTTCAGCTTCAGCTCTGTCAAATACTTTAAATTTGTTCTACAGTACCGCTTTGAAACACTTGGTGTCAGTGCTACATATTGTTCCTTTAAGTATAATCTTCCAGTTTTTAATTTCCATCACTTTACAGGTTAAATGATGCTAAATACTGTAAATTGGAGAAAATCAGACTTTTTGTGTCATCGTTTGAATCAAACACGAGTTGTCTATGTTTACAACAAAATCCTAAAATGTGTTTTTCAGTAAAGCTCAATTTTATATATCATGCTTACCTTGTAAGCAAACAAAATAACGAAATAAAGGGTTTTATTATTTGTACCTTAAACTAAAATAACGGCTTTTTTCACTTGAGCCTAACGAGGGGGTCTTTACAGAGACGTCTGTATTGTAACTGCTGCGCGCGGCCTCCACATTTAGAATGGAGTAAGGTTTCTGTTTAGGTTGGACCTCCGGAAGAACCGATTGTGGATGTTATGAGAAAGAAATATGGGGATAAAAGTTAAAAATTTTAAATGTCTGGACAGCTGAGTTTGGAATATTTCTGTTAAAAAATTAGAAATTATGGAAATGCAAAAAGAATGTTTTCAGATGTGGAAAGGGGAAGCAAAGTCACAAAATAGGAAAACCATGAAGAAACAGTTACTCTTTTCACGCAAAAAAACTTAAATTCAAGAAAAGCAAAATTCACACACACAAAGAACACCAGACTTGCAGATCTCCTCTTCTTTGTTTCTACAGTTGGCGGCTTTGAAGCTGTATCCAGACCTCGACGGCAACCCATCCCTTCATCCTCCAGCTCCACCACCATACAACTCTACAATACTCAGAGGACAACAAATAGATTCCACCACACCACAACAAGAAACAAATTCTGGAGCAGCTCATCCTGAAGTACCTGGTCTACCACAAAACTCTATGACCACTCCATCTTCTCCAATTGCACATAGACTGCACCATCCCAATCAAAATGCAGCCTTCAACATGTCCATGGTTGAAATATCTGGACCAGAAGATTCATCTTTAGTTTCCCGTATTCACTTGGCAGCAATAACCATGTATAACACAGTCCGAGAACAGAGACAATCAAGCTACGATCATCGAAGGAAGGATCGCGGTCACCGCAGGAACTGGAGAAGACAAACCTCAAATGATATCTGTCTTCTCTGTGGCCAACGTGGACATTGGAAACGTGATTCTAACAGAAACACCTCATCAACACCAGAAAACAAGTTGGACTGAGAGAGGCTGAGGGTTGTCGGAGAGGGATGGACTCCTGCTGACAAGCCAAACCAACTTATGAGACAAAAGGAAGGTACTGCACCACACTCACACACACATACTGAACACAATAATACACAATCCACTGAGAGCTCAAACAATTGCAATTCCTCTAACATATGTTCAGTATACATCTGCCTACATTAAGTGTAACATATGTGTTGGTTCATCAGGTCAAACAATTAGAGAGAACATCACCATTCCACTCAATGGTGTGGATGGATCTTAACAAATTTCAAACATGCCTTCTTATTCTCTGAAGTAAGAAGGGCAGAGACCTGATGTGCAAATTAGGCCTCTGTTTGATCTCAACCCCAGACGGTGTCAAAAGTCCACAGACTAGCTGATCTGGTACCAAATGTTTCACACTCCTTTGTTCACTATACCCCAAACCTGACATATACATATCAGTGGAAATAGCAAACAACAACAATCTCTTCTGAGCTTGTTACAGAATCAAAGAGACTAGCTTCAACAGCTGCAACAGATTTCATGGCACCAGAGGATGTGCAATGAACCTCTCATGTGTCACCAGGACCTGATGAGTCATATGAGAAAAGTTGGTTGAGGGAAAGCTCTGACAAACTTACATTCACACACATCAGACAACTGGGTCCATTTATGAAATCATGTCAGCGTGCAGCCAATTGGCAATTAACATCTGATCGATCTATTTTATTTTCACCAAAACTGCAGTGATATTCTAAAAAGTTTAACTTAAGTTTTATCTGTTGTGCACACCCAAAAACAATCCGGCTGGTACCAAAAAGCGCTTCTAAATCTTTTTTTTTCTTCTAAAATTCTTTTTTTACCTCTAAATCTTTTTCCTTTTTGTCTTGAGAACAACCTACAACTATTACAGCCCTACAGGAAGTCCCTAAGACACTGTGGGCTGTCAGTAAATATGATGTTGGCCTCATCAGAAATTGTGAACTGGTTGTCCTCACTCCAAAATCAGACTTTAGACCTTGCAAGACTCCATATCTACTTAAACAGGAAGCCATCAATGATATTACATCAGTCTTTGAATCTCTTAAAACAGCAGGGGTAATTGTTCCCTGTGATGACTGATCACCAGTACGTACACCTTTATTCCCTGTCAAGATAATCAGAGATAAAGATCAACCATCTACACTGACTCTAGATATGCATTTGGTGTTGTACATGATTTCGGCACTTTATGGAAACACAGACAATTCTTGAAATCTGATGGAAAACCCATTAACCACCACGACAAGGTTGCGGCTCTTTTAGATGCCATACTACTCCCAAAATCAATTGCTGTTTGTAAATGTCTGGCTCACACTAACAACTCAGACTCTGTCTCTCTAGGAAATGCAAAAGCTGATGCCGCTGCAAAAAGCCTTTCATCTTCAATCCTGTATTTGTTTCAACCACAATCTCTCTGCTCACCTCTCTTACAGCAATACTTTGCCACACCACAAGAGAAGCTGTTGTGGAACCACTGTGGTGCCACACAGACAGAGGCAATGTGGTGGGGACCTGATAACAAACCTTGCCTGCCTAATCATTTCTTTCCTCACTTTGTAAAACTGACACATGGGTTAAACCATGTGTCAAAAGGGGGAATGTTGGACGCCGGCTTTTCAGTTCACACTCAGAAGTTCTGTCAATCATGCATGGTTTTGTGCTACACATAATGCAGTCTCTCAACAGGTGAAGTCAGCCCTTCCACCACCAGCTTCCACATCACTCCATGACCTCCAACCTGGATGAGTGGGTGGTGATAAAAGACCTGAGAAGAAAACACTGGCACTCCAAATGCTGGCGAGGCCCATTCCAGGTGCTCCTGAATCCTGAGGCATACTGCTGTGAAGATCGCAGAGAGATCTACATGGATACACGCCGCCTGCAGAAAGGTCCCTGAGCCAACAGAGGAACTCAGTTGTCGACGCGAGGACAGACAACGGAAGGAAGGACAACGGCGCGAGGATGGCCAAGCACAAGAGGAGAGGACACGAGGAACCACTTACATTCAACATACACCAACCAGACGTGCAGAGCTGAGAACACAAAAGATTTCCACAGAACTACACCATGCACCACCTGATCCTGACTTTTCTCATGTTTGGCAACACTGATAGACGCCTACACCTACAAACCTGCCAAAAACTGTCATTCTGGCAAGAGGACACAATGCAAGCCTTAATGATGGCGACCAAAATTCAGCTTTGTTTCCCATTCTTGATCCATATCATTACTCCAGCTCATATTTTGACTCTGATCACATTCTGTAAACGATCACTCTTTTTCCATTTTCTCTTATACAACTGCCATGATGATACATTTTAAAATTTAGGATTGAATGTGTTAGATAATTCAGTTGTGACTGTTTTTCGTACATTACATTTTATTTTCCTCTTCTATTCTGCTTTTCCATCATTGTTGAACGGTTAACGAAATGTTGTTAACTCGTATTATTTTATTTATTTATTTATTTTTCTTTCTTTCTCTGTTGTTGTTATTGTCTAATGATTAATGAATAATCAAAAGGGAGGAATTGTAATTGAATTGAATTTAAGCGCTTTGTATCTCCTAGTATCTAACTTCCTCAGACACCCAGCCTTCTGTTTTCTCACCAAAGTATGAAACAAATTTTGTCTTTTGATCATGCTGTCTGAGCCTCTCAGGAACTGTCACCTGGATGTGAAATCCTGCGGAAAACTCCTGCAAACCCACATCTCAGGAAGTCAGTGGTAACACCTACAGCAGACAAAAGGGGGTGGCATCAACCTGGGGGGTGTTCCCCAGGTATAAAAACCCTGATTTCCCTTTGTTCAGGGTCTTTCTTCACTCTGACCGCTAGCGTGTTGATTGACCTTCTTTGCAAAGAATAAAACTTTGTCAGCCGGCAGAAGTCTCTATTTCATTCTTCACCAGCAGATGGAAATTTCCACAACAGCAGCTTAAAGGTTTGAACCTACAGCCTCTTCCTTCATGTGAGTATCTGTGGGACTCCCAGAGAGTGAACAACTCAGCTGCTGTAAAACAGAGCAACAAGTCCATTAAAGTCCTGTTCGCTTCCTTATTAACAACATATAATAGTCGGGTTAGAGTCTTATGCACAGTGATGTAGTTGGGTGGTAAGAACATTAGAAGTGAAAGAGAAGAGTCAACACAAAGAGAGAGAAGAACCAGGTGGGAAAGTGGTCAAATGGTTTCAGTCAATCACAGTGAGAAGAACAAGGCAGCTTACATGTCATTAAAATAGAATTTGACATGAAGAAAGTGACTTTCTCCTAATGTTCATTTATTGAGCAGTGAGAATAATTCAATTCAATTTTATTTGTACAGAGTTTTTAACAATTGTCACAAAGCAGCTTAACACAACCAAAGAAACTGTTGAAGTTTATATGAACAGTGAATGTGTATGAATCAGATTGTCCCTGATGAACAAGTCGAGGGCGACAGTGGCAAGAAAAAGCTCCCTGAGAAGGAATGTCAGTTTGAGGAAAGAAAAGTTGTCATGAGCAGTGATATCCTTCATGACTAAACACAGGAAACAGCTCCAACTCAATGAATTCAACAAGAATCAAGAAATGATGAGATAATAAAGACGTTCTGACAATTCTTGTTTGATTTGACTGATTTCTGTGAAGCAATGTCACAAAAACATGAGGAAGAAATAAGATTAAACATTAAATACATGACTTCTGTCTATTTCACTTTACAGAACTCTGCAGTGTCTCCTTTATAAGAAAAAAGCCAAAGTCCAGCATAGAGAGGCTGAGTGAATGTGGTCTGGACTCTGTGGAGGAGAGTCATGGTTTCAGAGACGCTGTAGAAGGACAGAACACCTGCTCTGTGATCCAGGTAAACTCCTATTCTGGAGGACGGAGGACCTGAGACTGGAGTTTGAATATTGTTGTACATAAATAGGTAACTGCTGTTGTTACATATTAATGACCAAGATTTATCATTTAATCCAAATAGACTTTCATTTCCTGTTCTGCTGATATTCTTGTATGCAACTGCTACATGAACTCCTCTCCCGCTCCACTCCACCTCCCAGTAACAACGTCCAGTCAGACTCTCTCTACTCAGGACCTGATAACATTCAGTGAATCTGTCTGTGTGACTAGAATAAGACTGATGTTCACTCATTACTGTAACTTTTCTGTTTCCCTCAGATAATAACAGATATCTGTTTGCTGTGTTTGGATCCAGTGTGATTTCTTGTGAGTATTTTAAGAATCCAGCTCTGGTCTTTGGTTCTGGATTTGACAGTAAAACATCCACTTCAGTCACTGTCTGTGAGATATTTGTCCATGTCTCCCTCAGAATGTCCTGTAGTTTGTCTCTGAGCTCTGACACAGCTGCTGTCACATCCTCAAAGTATCTCAGAGGACGGATATTGATGCTGGATGAGTGTGTAGATTGACTGAGTGCTGACACTGAGGGGTAGTTGTGTAGAAACTGGGTGTGATCCTCTGTGTGTGAGAGCTGCTCCAGCTCAGCGTCTTTCCTCTTCAGCTCAGTGATCTCCTGCTCCAGCTTCTCCTGAAGCTCTTTGACTCGACTCACTTCAGTTTCCTGCTGGGATCTGATCTGCTGCTTCACATCAGACCTTCTTTTGTCATGAGGCCAATCAGCTGAGTGAAGATCTTCTCACTGTGCTCCACTGTTTTACCAGCAGAGTGATTGATAGCCTCCACCTCCTGTTGAAGCAGCTTCACCTCTTTCTCTCTGTCCTGGATTCTCTGCTGGAGTTTTTGTCGACTCCCCTCCAGCTCTCTCTGCCTCTCAGTCCTTTCTGCTGCAGCTGAGACTGTGTCGTGACCTTTATGTTGATCCACAGAGCAGAGATAACAGATACACTGCTGATCAGTACGACAGAACATCTTCATCACCTCATCGTGACGAGAGCAGATGTTCTCCTGGAGCTTCTTGGAGGGCTCCACCAGTTTGTGTTTCTTTAACTGAGCTACATCATAATGAGGCTGAAGGTGTTTCTCACAGTAAGAGGCCAGACATTGAAGACAGGACTTGAGAGCTTTCAGTTTTCTCCCAGTGCAGACATCACAGGCCACATCTTCAGGTCCAGCATAGCAGTGATCAGCAGGAGCAGCTTGGAGTCCAGTCTTCTTCAGCTCCTCCACTAAAACTGCTAACATGGTGCTATGAACCAGCACAGGTCTCGGTGTGAAGGTCTGTCTACACTGAGGGCAGCTGTAGAGTTTCTTACCATCCTCTTCATCCCAGAAACTGTTAATACAGTTCATACAGTAACTGTGTCCACAGGGAATAGCCACAGGATCCTTCAGTAGATCCAGACAGATGCAACAAGAGAAGGTTTCTCGGTCCAGCTGAACTCCTTTCTGCGCCATTTCACCTCTCAGTGTCAACAACTGTCTGAGTTTCACTTTGTTAGAAGTGAAACTAGTTTGAGCTCTGATCTCAACAACATGTGTTTGTGCAGTGAATGGAGTCTGTCAGCTCTTACACTTCACCACATGTTGGTTCCACCCATCCTCAAACTGTAGATCTGAAGAGGAGGGAACAAGGAAATAAATGCACAGAGTGGAGCTCACTGTGTTTGGGAGAAGAAACAGGAGGAGTCATTAGGTTTTGGTTCAGTTGAGTTACTGTTTAACCCATTTTACAGTCTTTGTTGTTGACTTTGACTCAGATCAATCTATTTCCTACAGAGATCTATCTGCACTTTAACCTCTTGTTATCTGATTAGTAGGTTGAAGGCGTCCTCTTGTTGTTGTTGTTTTCAGTCTCCACTGGGCCTTTGGCAGCTTAAAACAATATTCCAGTTAAGGAATATTTAAGTATCCAAACTTCAGCATCAGTGTAACATGAAAGAGAAGAGTTTCCAGTTTAATGTAATTCACATCAGTTTGAAGGTTGTAAATCAAAGCTGGGGATGTTAAATTTAATATTATAGGCTAAAAATTCTCTGACCTAAATTTAAATACTTCAGATTGTTGTACAGAATGATTTAGTCATTCCATTTTATTCATTACACATTTCACAGAATGAGGTCATTAAAGTCATTTATTGTTTAGCACAGTTGCCTCTCAGCTAGAAGGGCTTAGGATTGAATCCACTAACATGATGTAGAGTTTTCATGTTCTCCCAGTGGTTTTAATGCCGTTCATGCAGTAGTTGTATCTACAGGGAATAGTCACTGGATTAAGATCCAGACAGATACATTTTTTGTCATTTAGCAGATGCTTTTGTTCAAGGCAACTTACAAGTAGGGTAGGCATGGTAGGCCCCAGCAGGGATTTGAACCCCAGTCTCCCACATGGGAGGGAGTGATGGAGTGATGTTACCACTACACTAACCAGCCGCTACAATAAAGGAAGTCTAGCATGGTGGTGTTATCACAAATGGGTTCAAGCTTCCCTAAAGTTGGAACACCCAAACATAACTGTAAGATGCAATCACCTGAACAGGGACTTGAATCCTGAACCCTCAGATTAAAAGTCTACCAAGTCTACCTTCTTATAACAAGAAGTTATTTCCTGGTCGAGTTGAAAAGTTTTAACTGATCTCATCGACCTCTTCCTACAGAGAATTAGTTCTCTCAGTTCACGTTCAAAGCAGGACTGATAGGGACGGAGAAATTACTGTTTTGATTACAGCTGCACATATATGATTACAGGAAACCTCAACATGTGGACAAACAGAACCATGAGTTTAACCACTGAATTCTCAATTCATCTACAATTAATGGAAAACTGCTTAAACCACAGATAGATTAAAGTATCTGTAACACCACACAGCAGTTTTTGTAATATTTTAGTTTTATTACAAAAAAGACATTTGTTTTTTGTATTTTCTTAGACATAAGGAAAACGTGCTGCCATTACAGGGTCCCTATAAAATATAAACTTCAAAACATCCTGTGCTGCTCATGAACTCCAGTAGATGGTGACACAAACTAAAATGAAAGCAAAACAAACCGGAACACACGAGAAACATGGATAATTCAAGTTTCAATAAGAGAAGAACAAACTCTAAAAACCTCCGGTCAGTGATCAGTGAGAATCACTAACACTGACCGTCACCTCAAACTATATATGTACAGTATATATATAGTATTCATCAATGCCACATATGCGTAAATACACAGAGATTTAACAATTAGAGAAATGAACCTTTGCTGTAGACGTTAAAACAAATATATCATGTTACTCGTTGCAAGTTTGAATCACTTTTGTTTGTTCAGCTAAAACGGAGATTTACAACTCAAAGTTATTGTTATTAAAAACACAGACGTTTTACAGCTTTAAAATAAAAACTGAGTAAACCTTCATATTAGCATATTTGAATAGGTTTTGCCATTGTAATAGCATTACATAATATTTAAAAGCTTAATTTCACCTTCAAACCTCTTTGCACAACATAAAAAGACGGAATGAAAAACTAAACTATCACAAATAACATACAGCCCAATAGGCTGCTTTATTACTGATACTGTAAATACTTATGCTGCTTAAATGTCTACATGAACATGATGTAATGATAGAGCCAAGAATTAAATGTACCACTAACAGCCACATTCAGTCAATGGACATGGATTTCTGTAATCACAAGCTGTGACTGTGCTTTGAGCAGAGGTGGGTAGAGTAGCCAAAAATAGTACTCAAGTAAGAATAGTTGTACTTCAAAATAACATTACTCAAGTAGAGGTAAAAAGTAGTCATCCAAAATATTACTCAAGTAAAAGTAAAGAAGTATTCAGTGAAAAGACTACTCAAGTACTGAGTAACTGTTTCATATTAATGTCCGATTTATGTAGTTATTTTCTTGTAAACACTGCAGCCAGTTAAAATGATAACGCAGACATTTCAAATAATAAAATAAGATGAATGAAATAAATAAAAATAAATGAGTAAAAACATATCACAACATAAAGAATACATTTTTGAACATTAAACTTTTCCCGTGTATATTAAGTTGTCCTCCAAATGGCAGCAAACAACAGAGGGTTCACTTTACAATAAACTGTATCTGCATGTTTAGTATTTTCAGATTATTGAACTACTTCAATAATATTTGGCTTTCAATGTTCTTGGAGTGGTTTTCATAAGAATCTAGGTCAGTGCTTTATTCTTACTTTTCTAATGTACAGGCTGCCACACTGCTGATGTTTGACTCTTGTCACCCTGTGGTTTGAAATTGAAATAACAAAATCCACCACACAGCCACAAACGCTAAAGAACCGAAACTGAAGGAATTTAAAGGTTATTAACGAAATAATAAACAAATCGTTTTACACAGGACACAGTGACACTACCACATGTCTGCATTTACTTATCCAGTAGAACAAATTTAAGAAACTTATAGTTTTAGCCTCTAGCTTACTTTCTAATTAAATATGCTAACATTGAAACATTAAATGAAACAGATAAACTTACCACAACATGTTTCCTCAGATTAGTTTTTATACTCTAAATGTCTGTGTTTGTTTTTGCAGACAGAGAAGACACCACATGACGAAGCTGTTCATTTTCACTGTGTGTAAACTAAACATGTTTTTAACATGTTGTTCATCCTCTTCTTTTAACGTCTGTAGCTCCGCCATCTTTGTTCCGACCAGGACTGACGACTTATTCCCACTTTGACGAAAATAGCTGAGTAAGAATAAAGTTTGTTCTACACAAAAATACTCAAGTAAAAGTAAAAAGTATGCTGCAGGAAAACTACTCATAGAAGTACAGTTTAAAAAAGTTACTCAAGTACATGTAACAGAGTAAAAGTAACGCGTTACGACCCACCTGACTACTTACGATGGAGTAAATAATAACCTATACTCAGTGATTAACTTTCTTTGAAACTATGTTTTATATTTTTTAATTAAAGCACGTTACACATTAAAATATGAATCCTACATAACATGAATTTCTATGATAAAACAAACTGATAAAACTTTAATCTTCACTACAAGAGTACAAGAGTTAATTTGAAGTCTTCAGTCTGTAGCATAAGAAAGATTGACTCAGGTTAAGTCACTTTACCTACTTGTTCGGTGTTAAATAAATATAAATGAATACTGTAATTTGAAGAAACTCAGATTTTATGTGGCAATATTTGAATCAAACGCGAGTTTTCTGTGTTTACAACAAAATCATACTTACGAACTCATAAACTTTACTTCCACAAGTTGAGTTATAAACACCGCTTTAAGTTTAAGACAGAATGAAATCAGTCAGTAAAATACTCCCACTTCTCCTTATAAGTTGTTTACTGTTCTGTCTCAACCTATAAACCAGATCACAAAAACAACTATGTCCCCAAATTATCATCAAATGTATTAATTCAAAGAGAAAATAAATAAAAGTACTTTTGTTGAGTCAAATAAAATATCACCTGATAGTTGTCACATAATTCACTGATACAGTTTACTACTGTGTTCAACCTTTGAATATTTGTATGTGACCTTCTCACTTTAACACACACACACACACACACACACACACGCACACACACCAGCCGGCCACCAAATAGAAAAATAAATGAGTAAAATAAAAATAGAACAAACCCCCTGTTCCTGGTCGACTCTTGTGAACGTGGTGAACTAAAACGTCTCTCCTGTTTCCAGAGGAGCTGTCGGACTTTCTCCTGTTCACCTGGAGCGATATCTGCTCTGGAAAAGTCTCTTCTCAGCTAGCTGGTTGTTAGCCCGACATGCTAATCAAACAACACAGGACGTTAAACGGCTACTTAACGTACTGTAGTCCACTGTGCTGAAGCTGGTTCAACAACTGGAGGAACAAGAACAATATTCACACTAAAAACTGTAATTTTACTTCTTAATGTCTCTGTTTACGTTTTTCTTATCCAAGTTGACCTCCTGACCTCTCTAACTCCCGCCCATTAGCCAATCACATCACAGAACCACCGTCACGACACGTCAATCACAATAACAGGTTAAACCTCATTGGTTGTTCAAAGCACGTTGACCATAGTACACTGCAACCAAACTACATTATTATTATTACTATTGACCTAAACATCAAATTAATTAATAAAGAAACTGAACACATCTGTAACAATTTTACAAAAATAAAGAACTGGTTATGAATAGTTTACTAAACTTAACAAGTATTGTTATTCTGTTACCTAAGGTATTAGTCTAGGGGCTACAAAAATACTATGGACAGAAAAATGTGAATGTAGTAATTGTTCCCAGTAAAATGATTTCAGCAGGTGTTGAGCACTTTAGCAGAGCACTGTCTGCATGTGTTGTTCTCATTAGGGGCTGAGCCTCCATAAAGGTCTGATCCTAGAATCGCTGCCTATCCCACGTCTGACAACTAAATATGAGGATATGGTTGAACGTAATGACACTGCTCTGTGGAACATCTGGCTGTAGATTTATCAACACATGTCCTGCTGCCTTCAAATGCTGCAGGAATGTAGAAAAACTAACTCAATTAATAATCTTGTTACTAAATTGTTTCTGAAGTACAACGTCACTAATTCATCTACACAATGTATTTTGCTGACACTGTTCAATAAAGCTGGTAGTTTGATTCATTGTCTACATTTAATGTTAACATGTATTTCAGGTTTCATGTAAAGATCGACTTCATTCATAGAGTTGGTTTAATGAAGACTCTCAGTTATGGGAACAAAAGATAAACAGCATCTTTACTTCTTGTCATCACAGTATTTACTGTTTTATTAGATCTGTCAAATTTACTCCATTTCAATTTACACAATGTTCAGAACAACATCCCTTTGACAAAGAACCATCAATTTCTAGGTTTGAATTCTAAGAAATCTGTTGTGATTTCTGTTCATATGCAGTGGAAGAAAAACATCAGCAGACAAATCCATTCAAAGAAATATTCAACAAACGTTATGAGCAGAGAGAAGTTATTGTCATGTGGAGTAATGTCAGTCTGAGGAAAGAAAAGTTGTCATGAACAGTGATATCCTTCATGACTAAACACAGGAAACAGCTCCAACTCAATGAATTCAACAAGAATCAAGAAATGATGAGATAATAAAGACGTTCTGACAATTCTTGTTTGATTTGACTGATTTCTGTGAAGTAATGTCACAAAAACATGAGAAAGAAATAAGATTAAACATTAAATACATTACTTCTGTCTATTTCGGTTTACAGAACTCTGCAGTGTCTCTATAATAGAAAGCCAAAGT